>NC_084825.1:11686719-11824559 GCF_958449725.1 Rosa rugosa
AGCTTAAGGTCACCAAAACCATCACTAAGCCATTTGGAAACACTGCAGCACCTAACACCACCAAAGCTTTTAAGTTCAAGTGCTACTTTTGCAAAAAAGTAGGACATATGAAGAAGGACTGCTCAGGTTTTAAAGCTTGGTTGGTGAAGAAGGGTAAGAATTTCTTAAGTATTACAGAAACTTTTTCTTTAGAAATTAATTTTGTCAATATTGAACCTCACACTTATTGGTTAGATTCTGACTCACCCTTGCATATTACGAATTCTTTACAGGGATTCACAAAGAAGAGGGCACTAAGAAGTGAGGAAACCAATGTCTGTGTGGGAAATGGCATGAGGGTTGCAGTGAAGGCTATAGGAACCTTAAGACTAGATCTAGGTTTTGGAATTTTTTTAGTTTTGGATGATGTTTATTACATTCCCTCGATTAAGAGGAATTTACTTTCTGTACATATCACCTATATTACATACCTCCAAGCATAAGTAACGACCTCTTAGGTGGGCCCCGCGACATAACTAGTCCCCCCTACGACATGCATCCGGTAGTCCGACACCCGAGCTACCTCGCTATGGTGGAGGTCGGCCGGTACCTCGTAGGGGGGCCACCCTCCCATGCTCTCCAAGAGGCTTCAAGAGAAGCAATATGTGTATTGTATTCCACATTGGAAATATAGAATAGAATGGGACTTCCTTTAGCTATAAAGGGAAGTCCTCCCCTTCTTAGAGAGGATGGATCGATGATCCCTATACTTGTATCACTACAAAGGTCACTTGGCTTCACTCATAGTAGAAATACCTAAGTGGACGTAGCCTTGCCTCAAGGGTAAGGTGAACCACTATACATGCTTGTGTCTCTCTCTCTCTCTCCCCATCATGATCCACACTTAGTTCCCGTTCCGTATTCTTCAACAGAAACACGTACTTTCTATGTCTCTTTTGGTTAAGACTGGTTGCTGTTTTTACATTGATTTGGATGGAATAAAAATTTCTAAAGGTTCCTTGTTATATGGTTCTGGTGTTATTTTGGATAATTATATGAAATTGAATTGTTCAATACCTCAACAAGTAATCTCACTTGTTGAAGACAGAAATAACACATTAAGTAACAACACCATCACAGGTGTTAAAAGGACCTTGTTCAATGATAAATCAGCTTACTTGTGGCATAGGAGACTAGGCCACATTTCAAAAGAAAGACTGCAAATATTAGTAAAGAACAAAACACTTCCAGAACTAGACTTTTCAGACCTAGCAGACTGCATTGAATGTTTTAAGGGTAAAATGACAAACTTAAGAAAAAAGACTGCTAGCAGAAGTGAAAAACTGCTAGAGTTAATTCATACAGATATATGTGGTCCCTTCAGGCATAGAACAATATGTGGAAATGTTTATTTCATTACATTCATAGATGACTATTCAAGGTACTGTTACATCTACCTATTGTCAGAAAAATCACAGTCACTTGAGGCATTTAAAATTTTCAAAACTGAAGTTGAACATCAACTAGAAATGAAAATTAAGACTGTGAGGTCTGATAGGGGGTGAATTTTATGGTAAATATACTGAGCAAGGACAACAAAAGGGTCCATTTGCTTTATATCTGCAGGATGTAGGTATAAAAGCTCAATATACAACACCATACAATCCCCAACAGAATGGTGTTGCAGAGAGAAAGAATAGAACTCTGTTGAATATGGTAAGAAGTATGATGTGTACAGAAGGGTTGCCAAAAATGTTTTGGGGAGAAGCTTTAAGAACTGCAAACTATCTTTGCAATAGGTCCCCAAGCAAGTCTGTGGATAAAACACCATTTGAGTCTTGGTGTGGTAGGCAACCTAGTCTGCATCATTGCCATGTATGGGGTTGTAAAGCTGAGGCAAGAATTTACAATCCCAATTTAGGAAAACTTGACCCTAAATCTGTAACTTGTCATTTTATAGGTTATTGTGAAAAATATAAAGGTTATAAACTCTATGCACCTCACTACTCACCTAGAATTTTTGAAATTCATCAGGTTAAATTTCTGGGGGAGAGTATCTGCAATACAAAATTTGAAGATTTAACTGATGATTTTGAGGAAATTGCAGAAAGTGAGGATACAGAAATAGAAATGCCAAACTTTAAAAATAATGCAGAAACTGATAGTGAAGTTCACAATGAAGCAGATGGTGACTTAGAACTTGAAAACCAAAATGTTGAAGTGGCTGAACCTATACCAGATCAAAATGTTCCTGAACCTCAACAAAATGTAGCTGAACCTAGAAGATCACAAAGAACTAGGAAGCCAACTTTTGGTGGTCAAAATGATATTTATGAGGTTTATCTGCAAGAAGTTAAGAGCACTTTAGCAGATGATAATGACCCTGTAAATTTTAAGTAAGCTGCAGAAAGTAATGAGTCAAAACAGTGGAAGAAAGCCATGGATGCAGAGCTTGAATCCATGTATAATAATGAAGTGTGGGAGCTTGTGAAGCCAGATCCAAATCACAAGCCTATAGGCTGCAAGTGGGTGTTCAAAACTAAGAGAGATGCCAAGGGAAATATTGAGAGACATAAAGCAAGGCTTGTGGCTAAAGGGTTCACACAAAAGGAGGGTATAGATTTTACAGAAACATTTTCACCAGTTTCAACTAAGGACTCTTTTAGAATCATAATGGCTCTTGTAGCTCACTATGATATGGAGTTACATCAAATGGATGTAAAAATAGCCTTCTTAAATGGTGAACTGGAGGAAGTGATATACATGTCACAACCAGAAGGCTATATTGAAACTGGAAAAGAAAACTTAGTCTATAAGCTTAAGAAATCTATATATGGACTTAAACAGGCATCTAGGCAATGATATAGAAAATTTGATTCTGTGGTTGTATCTTTTGGTTTTACTGAAAACCTTGTTGATGAATGTGTCTTAAAATTAAAATTGTTGGAAACCAATTTGCCTTTCTTATCCTATATGTAGATGACATGCTTGTGTATAAGCGTGTGAAGAAACTTGAACTTGCAGGCTTCACAGACTCAGATTTTGCAGGCAATTATCCTGCATCAATGAAGTCTACTTGTGGCTATGTATACATGTTGGCAGGTGGTGCAGTGGCTTAGAAAACAATGAAACAATCATTGATAGCCACATCCACCATGAATGCAGAAATTATAGCCATATATGAAGGTGTATGTAAAGGCCTATGGATCAGAAACTTTCTTTTGGAAAAAAAAGATTTTAAGTAATCTTGTTGATGGAAAGCTGAAAGTTTATTGTGATAATGAAGCTGCTGTGTTCTTCAGTAAGAATAGCAAAAGGTCCAATAATTCAAAACATATAGACTTGAAGTTCTACAGTGTGAGAAAGAGGGTAAAACATGGAGAGATTGAAATAGCTTTCATTAGCACAGATGCACAGCTTGCAGACCTTTTTACCAAGGCATTACCAGTTTCAGTTTTCAAGAAGCATGTTGAAGACATGGGAATTCTCTCTAGTTTAGATTCCTGAGTTCAGAAAGAGCAAAAGTCATAAAAGATTATGTTTTCAGTTTCTTAGTTTGAAAGTTTCAATTTTATTTCAGTTTGCAGTTCATGTCAGAAACAATATGTATTCATATTTTGGTCAAATGAATAAAGCTTGAGGTATTTCCAGATATATTGTTTCACAGCTTGATCTTATTTTGATAATATTTGATTGCTGCTATTTTAGTTTTGTTGATTATCAGGTGGATGGAAATATGCATATATTCAGTAAGAGGCAAACATGCAATCTACTGGTGCTTAAGTAAATAATGTTTGCATTATGATTTTGATATTCAAAATTTTTAGTTGGACTATAATCAAGTGCATGTTTACTGCAGAATGACATACTTTACCACTTGATTTCATCATATCAGTTTTGTAGTTCATGTGAGATGCAGAGGTTATTATTGGTAATTTGGAACAAATATGTTTACGTAAACATGTTTATTTCCAAGTTCTATTTTAGCTGCTACGTTCTTGACAGAACTGAATTGATCTTGAGAAACCATATATTTCAGTGCACACTTTGGCTATTTTCTGGAATGAGTTTTGGTTCAGTTGTTATGTAGACAATATTGGTCCAAAGGGGAGACTGTAAACTATTATTTGGACCTAATATTATCTACATTAAGTAAATAACAAACTGATTAAACTTATTACAATAAATGGGAAATATATGAATTATCTACCTAGACACCTAATGGGCTTTGGTATGTCACTCATATGGTTAGGAATCCATTTTGATAAAGATAAATATCTAATTAGTTGATATGATAATTATAGCATCTTTCAGAAATAACTCTGTAAACACGAAAAATCTTGCAACTAATGAAAGAAGGACACGTGTACAAAATAATATATTTTTATTAATGAATTTGCGGGTTACAATCTCTGTTGATGCTCTTTCACAAGATTCTCCTCTGATTCGATCTCTGACGTTGATTTAATCCAAGGGTGGCGAGCACTTGATCTTGAATCAAACGGTTGCAATGTGGACTTCCTGCTATGTTGACAATTTGAGGAAGATGATTGACCAAGGGCTGTAGAAGCTTGATCTTGATCGGATTTAGGCCACGAGTGGTGTCACGTGACGAGTGTTCTTCGGCTTTGGTAGGGGATGAACCAACACGTGTGTTTGGTGCTTGTTGATTCTCCACGAGCTTGATGAAGAACTTGTAGAGGATTTACTTTGTTGAAGACAACGGATGATCAAGGGCTGTAGAGGCTTGAACTTGATCAGATTTGAACCACGAGCGGTGTCACGTAGCAAGTATGGCTTTTGATGGTGGATGAATCAGCACGTGTGTTTGGTGCTTGTTGATCCTTCGCGTGTTTGACGACTTCCGAGCTTGTAGGTGATTTCCCCTGCTTGTCTGAAGTCAGCGAGGTGAAGAGACCGGCTATTTGGCAGCTTGATGGTTCTTCACGAGCTTGGGAGACTTCTGAGCTTTGGAGAGGTTTCTTCCGTCTGCTTGCGTCACTCTGTCTGTCGTCGTCCTCGATGGTGTACTTGGCTCAAGGGCGATTGACGCTTGATCTTGAGTCGTATGATGGCCACGAGGGTTGACACGTGACGAGTGCTTTGACTTGAGGTTGGTGATGAACCGGCTATTTGGCAGCTTGAAGGCTCTTCACGCGCTTGAAGACTTATGAACTTTGGGAGTGATTTTTCTCTCCGGCTCAAGTCCTTCTCTTGATTTGAGAGGGGCTATTTATAGTGTCAGCGCCTCTCTCAATTTGGAATGCCTTGATGACACGTAATTAATTGTATTTTCCTTAATTACGTAATCAAATCAATCAGCCCTAATTAATTGATTTAATCACGATTATTAAGGAATTATCCAATCAATTTGATGGCTGATTTTAATTGTATTTCATTAATAGCATAATCAAATCAATTAGCTTTAATTAACTGATTTAATCATGACTATTAAGGAATTAGCCAATTAATTTGATGGCTGATTTTAATTGTATTTCATTAATAGCATAATCAAATCAATCAGCTTTAATTAACTGATTTAATCATGACTATTAAGGAATTAGCCAATTAGTTTGATGGCTGATTTTAATCTTGATTATCAATTTAAATAAATTGATATCTAATCAGCAGACGAGATTTAATGCTTGATTTTATTCGGAATCAATTAATTTGATTGATCCGCTTTAATATCAATTGATTTAGCCGGAGCAAATTCATTTATTGCCGTCGAGCCTTTCATGTATCGCCAACTGTCATTCTCTGAGTCTGCGTGATTTTGCTGACTCACAAGCCATGTGGACAATTTGCGGGACCCACATGCTGACTAAATTTGTTCGGTCATAATTTCAAGTGGTGACCGAATTATTTAATGAATTTTATTTTCATTAAATTTTTGGTGTCTACAAATGCCCCCACTTCAAGGTGCGCCGTAAATATGTTGTCACGTGTTGGAGGTGTGACTTGAAGTTTGAATTCGACTTTCTTTTTTTTTTTCTTTTTTTTTTTTTTTGTTTGAGCCGCCCTTTCGGGTTTTCAACTCAACAGACTTTTTTTTTTTTTGTGCCATGTGCAGTTTACGCTCGTGCTGGCTAGGAGCGTGGCAATTCTTGTGTGCTTTAAGGAAATTTAGGCAAGTAGCATGCCCCCAGCAAAGGCGTGGACGGCACTACTTCGAGTTGATCAAAGATGATGGCAGCATGATTTGATTGAGCCACGTCATCCTCAATGTCTAAACAGATTTTTCCTTGTTGTACGAGCTTCATGATGAGGTCTTTCAACACAAAGCACTTCTCCGTTGGGTGACCAATGACACGGTGGTACTTGCAGTACTTTGGGTCATTGATGCGATGCATCTCTTCTGGACGTTTGCAATATGGCAATTTGATTATTTTCTTTTGAAGCAAGTCTTCCAACATGTCAACAACATCGGAATCTGGAAAAGGGTAACTTTTAGCTTCTAGCTCTCTAAGAGTGCGCCGCCTTGTTTGATCATGAGTCGGCTCCAACTTGTTTTGGTTATTTGACTTGACTCGTGCTGTGATCTTGACAGGAGTTGTGATCGCCAAAGACTCCATGACATGTTTCTGATTATGTGGTTCAACGATTTCACATTTTCTTCGACCATGACTAGCGATACTAAGTTCCATGTCATGAGCTCGAGTGGCAAGTTCCTCAAAGGTGCGAGGCTTTATCCCTTGAAGGATGTACAGTAAGTCCCAATGCATGCCTTGAATACACATTTCTACTGCTGACAACTCTGAAAGTCGGTCCTTGCAATCGAGGCTTAACGCACGCCAACGGTTGATGAATTCTATGGCTGGCTCGTCATTCCATTGCTTGGTGTTGGTGAGTTCTAACATGCTTACAATGCGACGTGTACTGAAGAAGCGATTCAAGAACTCTTTTTCCATTTGCTCCCAGCTATCAATGGATTCAGACTCCAATTCTATAAACCATTCGAATGCTGTCCCTCGGAGTGAGCGAACGAATTGTTTCACAAGATAGTCGCCATTTGTGCCAGCGCTATTGCATGTCTCGATGAAATGCGCAATGTGTTGCTTGGGGTTACCTTTGCCATCGAATTGTTGAAACTTGGGAGGTTGGTACCCAGTTGGCATCCTCAAATTGTCAAGCCGCTTCGTGTAAGGTTTGGAGTACGTAAGCGTATCCTGAGAGGGACCGCCATATTGAGCTCTGATTGTGTTGGCAATCATGTCTTGAAGTTGCTGAATTGACCATGAAGCTAGGATGAAATTTGATTCTTCTTTTTGTTCAGAAAATGATCTGCCAGATGAGTCTTTCTTATGACCATGCGGACCTTTTTCTGAGTCATCGCCATGTTGAGTTTCTAACTTCTCCATGAGCGCAGCAATTTCCATATCCTTCTCTTCAATAGTTTTCTGTAGCTTCTCAACTGCTTCAGCCAATTGGGCTATTTGAGTCGTCTGTTCTTCCACGGTGGTGACCCCTACTACCATGACTTGCATAGCAAAAGAGGAATCTTCCAATGTCTCTTCCGTTTGGTTATCAAAAGACGAATTGGGGAGTATGTGTGTTCGCGGATCAACACTGGCAGTGTGCGAGGAAGAATGTTCCCTTGAGTCGCTTGAGCATGTTGACCATCTTTTCTTAGTGAGGTTTGCCCCCATTGTTGTCGAAGTGATGATCGGCTGACGTGACTGAGATGGATGAGTTATGAATGTCGCGAGTTGAGACGACTCACTCCGAACGGTATGATTGTTAAGGTTTCTACTCATTTTCAGAGTAGCTACCTTATTGGTCTTGTTTGTTGATTTGAGTTGAACCATCTTTGAAGCCATATGCTGAGGATGACGACTTGAGATTGTCAAAGAAAGAGATGAGAGGCAGAGATGGTCCCACTGGGCGTGCCAAATTTGTAAACACGAAAAATCCTGCAACTAATGAAAGAAGGACACGTGTACAAAATAATATATTTTTATTAATGAATTTGCGGGTTACAATCTCTGTTGATGCTCTTTCACAAGATTCTCCTCTGATTCGATCTCTGACGTTGATTTAATCCAAGGGTGGCGAGCACTTGATCTTGAATCAAACGGTTGCAATGTGGACTTCCTGCTATGTTGACAATTTGAGGAAGATGATTGACCAAGGGCTGTAGAAGCTTGATCTTGATCGGATTTAGGCCACGAGTGGTGTCACGTGACGAGTGTTCTTCGGCTTTGGTAGGGGATGAACCAACACGTGTGTTTGGTGCTTGTTGATTCTCCACGAGCTTGATGAAGAACTTGTAGAGGATTTACTTTGTTGAAGACAACGGATGATCAAGGGCTGTAGAGGCTTGAACTTGATCAGATTTGAACCACGAGCGGTGTCACGTAGCAAGTATGGCTTTTGATGGTGGATGAATCAGCACGTGTGTTTGGTGCTTGTTGATCCTTCGCGTGTTTGACGACTTCCGAGCTTGTAGGTGATTTCCCCTGCTTGTCTGAAGTCAGCGAGGTGAAGAGACCGGCTATTTGGCAGCTTGATGGTTCTTCACGAGCTTGGGAGACTTCTGAGCTTTGGAGAGGTTTCTTCCGTCTGCTTGCGTCACTCTGTCTGTCGTCGTCCTCGATGGTGTACTTGGCTCAAGGGCGATTGACGCTTGATCTTGAGTCGTATGATGGCCACGAGGGTTGACACGTGACGAGTGCTTTGACTTGAGGTTGGTGATGAACCGGCTATTTGGCAGCTTGAAGGCTCTTCACGCGCTTGAAGACTTATGAACTTTGGGAGTGATTTTTCTCTCCGGCTCAAGTCCTTCTCTTGATTTGAGAGGGGCTATTTATAGTGTCAGCGCCTCTCTCAATTTGGAATGCCTTGATGACACGTAATTAATTGTATTTTCCTTAATTACGTAATCAAATCAATCAGCCCTAATTAATTGATTTAATCACGATTATTAAGGAATTATCCAATCAATTTGATGGCTGATTTTAATTGTATTTCATTAATAGCATAATCAAATCAATTAGCTTTAATTAACTGATTTAATCATGACTATTAAGGAATTAGCCAATTAATTTGATGGCTGATTTTAATTGTATTTCATTAATAGCATAATCAAATCAATCAGCTTTAATTAACTGATTTAATCATGACTATTAAGGAATTAGCCAATTAGTTTGATGGCTGATTTTAATCTTGATTATCAATTTAAATAAATTGATATCTAATCAGCAGACGAGATTTAATGCTTGATTTTATTCGGAATCAATTAATTTGATTGATCCGCTTTAATATCAATTGATTTAGCCGGAGCAAATTCATTTATTGCCGTCGAGCCTTTCATGTATCGCCAACTGTCATTCTCTGAGTATGCGTGATTTTGCTGACTCACAAGCCATGTGGACAATTTGCAGGACCCACATGCTGACTAAATTTGTTCGGTCATAATTTCAAGTGGTGACCGAATTATTTAATGAATTTTATTTTCATTAAATTTTTGGTGTCTACAAACAAATTAGCTAGTGTTATACAACATCTAATAACAACAAAACGGCGATGTGTGTTTTTGAGAGAGGGTTATTACCATGTCATATTCTGCCCTCTTTTCAGGATCTTGCAATGTCTGGAATCAACAATGAAAAAGAAACTGAAGAACGGAATTTTTACACGCCCAATTTGGGAAAACTTGCAAACTATTCCAGATTTTGGTAATAATGAGATATGAACACATAAAAGAGACAGCTCTGAAAAACTCGTATAGGAGGTTAGTAAATTTTTGCTCCAGTCACAAATCAAACCTCATAAGCTTCTCTTATCTCATGAAATTCTCTTATAAGAAGGATTGTCCCTATTTGCATCAGGATGGTATTTCTTTGCCAGCTGCATACATATTCAGTGTCAACAGCTTGAATGGAATAATAACTGCTAAAGTAATGGCAATAGAAAGTTGTATTTACTCAAACTAAAAATCTGGCATGGCTTTAGCAATACATAATGGTAAAAGTACAACCATATAATTGATAGCCCAAAATCGATACTCAACTCATCAGTAATCCCAGAGGAACCCTTTAACCAGATGGGATTGGTAAGGTATAGAAAACTATCATGGATGAGAAAAGATACAGTTACATATAGACTACTGTTAAAACCAAGATGACGTTTATAATATAGGATATTCCGACAAATTATTCAATCTACAAAGACCAGGTTTTGACCATTTCCTACCTACCTCCCCTTCCCCCGAGAAAGAAACATCAGCAACAGTTCCCTTTTTTATTTGGTGCGAGTACATGGTACAGTTTACATTTCAATTATGTTGGGATACATTCCAGTTAAAAAGCTTCTCCAATCCACACGTAGAGCACTTCTCTTAGAGCAAGTTCACAGGTCACCCACTATTCACTATTTTTTAGTGTTAATTTCACTCTTTGGGTCACGAGCACAATGTATTTCTTGCCCTGGGTCACCCTGTACAGTGTTCTGGGTCACCATGGTGACCTACACAGTGTATTTCGTGACCCAGAGAATGAAAATATACACTAAAAAGTAGTGAATAGTAGGTGACCCGGTGACCCAACGGGTGAACTTGCTCTTACAAACAAGCAAATGCAGCTCTAACACGGTTTCCCCTGTTGTGAGTCATAGATATTTTAGGATTACTATTAGGAATAGAATTATACTAATTGTATAGAATCTGTCAATCTGGATTGTAATTGTGATTTGATTACTTTCCTTGTTAGTCTAGAATTAGGGTTGTATATGGTTGTATAAATATTCCTCTGCATATTAAAATAAAAGTGTGAGAGATTTCATCCTCTAAAGCTTCTTGTTCTCTAGAGTTTCTTAGTTTTAACTTGGTATCAAAGCCAAGAATCTGATCTTGGATTTTTGGTCTTGGTTTATTGTTCGTTGCTTCCGCAGTGTAAAGTGAGAAGATTGTTGCAGTTCAAGTATCATGGGTGGAGAATAGAGTTCCAAGCAGATTGTGACTTCTGATGTGCAGAAGGTAGAGGTATCTGTGAATCAAGAATCCTCAGGAGGGGGATTTGGGGGTGCCAAGCTGAATGGCACGAATTATCGTAGTTGGAGGAAGATGATGACTGCTCATCTTTGCGGTCTGGACAAGATGGGATATGTGAATGGATTGATTCAGACACCGGATAAAAAAGATGTGGGTTATGCAAAGTGGGAAACTCATAATGGTGCCGTGATGTCTGTGCTCTACAAAGCCATGACAGATGAGGTAGTACAATTAATTATTGGGTGTGAAACTGCAGCAAAAATTTGAAGTACTTTGAAGCAATTGTATCTGAATGACTCGGATTTTGCTCAAATACATGAGCTTCATACCAAGGCGTTCATGATGAGGCAGGATGGGCGGCCTGTGGCAGTATACTATGCTGCCCTTAAAGGTCTATGGCTGGAAATTGATCAAAGGCGTCCCAACAAGATAAAGAATGCTGATGACATCAAGCTACACAATGAAGAGAAAGATCTAATGAGGCTGCATATCTTCCTTCATGGTCTCGACGACAAGCATGCTAGTGCAAAGGGTGAGTTGCTCAGACGTGGAACTCCACCTACCCTTGAGGATGCCTTTGCATATATACGCAAAGATGAGATTCAACTTGATAGCACCAAAGCAATCCATTCGGAGTTATCAAGTCTCACTGTCCAAACCAAGCCTTCACCTTCAAAATATGTACCACCACCTCATCAACTTCGACCCGAACCAAGTTCTCAAGGAGGAACACGGCCGTACTGTTCTTTTTGCAAGAATTATGGGCATTGGAGGACTAAGTGTCATCGATTGAATGGGTATCTGAATCAACAAAATACTTGGAATAAATCGGGACCTAACCAACAGGGCCGTACCGCTGCTGCAAATTAATTCAGAACCCGGACTACCAGGGTATAGAGGAAACGGATCAGAACCCTGGTAATGCTTCAGTCTCTTTTGTTGGAAGAGGTAAGTTTGGTAAGGCTTTATTTGTCTCTGACTTTGTTGGGGAAGATACTTGGATTATTGATTCTGGTGCATCTGATCATATGACTTACAATAAATCATTCTTTACCTCTCTCTCAATCCCACCAGTGTCCAAAGTAACTAATGCTAATGGTGAAGCCTTTCCCGTATTAGGAATAGGAACTGTTAGAGTCACACCAAACTTAGAGCTTAGGAATGTGTTATATGTTCCTGATTTGTCACATCACTTAATCTCTGTTCCTCAATTAAATACTAAATCTCAGTGCTCTGTGACCTTTTTTCCCATGTATGTGGTTTTTCAGGATCTTCAGACAAGGGAGATAATTGGCCGAGGAGATTTAAGGGGGAGGTTATTTCATTTGGATCGGATGTATGCGGGGATAACACCAGGGAAGAAGGCCCCAGTAAATTTGATTTCGAGTTCTGAGCAGCGATTGAATGAAGTGTGGTTGTGGCATCGTCGTCTTGGTCATCTTTCCTTTAGTAATATGAGAAAGTCTATGCCCTCTTTGTTTCTAGGAATTTCAGAGTCATCTTTTAAGTGTGAAACTTGTGTTCTGGCCAAAAGTCATTGAGTTAGCTACCCTTTGAGTATTTCAAATAAAAGTCTTGTACCTTTTGAATTGATTCATTTTGATTTATGGGGAGCCTCACGGGATCCTACTCCTTCTGGTATGCGCTATTTTGTGTTTTTTATTGATGATTGTACTCGTGTTTCTTGGATTGCTTTGCTGAAGTCAAAGGATGCTGTGTTTCCAGCTTTTAAAAATTTTCAAAATATGATTCATACACAGTACAATGGTCATATCAAACTCTTTCGGTCTGACAATGGGGGGGATTCATATGAGCAATGAGTTCCAGGAGTATCTTTGTACACAGGGTATCATACATCAGACCACATGTCCTCAAACCCCATAACAGCATGGTGTTTCTGAGCGTAAGAATCGTCACCTTCTTGAAGTTGCTCGTTCGATTCTCTTTAGTGCAAATATGCCCAAGTACTTATGGGGAGAAGCAGTTCTCACTGCCTCTCATCTTATCAATAGGATGTCGTCTAGTGTTCTCTAAAATCATATTCCACTTAAGGTCCTCTCATCCCATGTATCTCTTCCTTCTTTTCATAATCTTCCTGCTCGAGTCTTTGGGTGCGTTGCTTTTGTTCATATTCCTAAAAATCAACGCTCGAAGTTAGAACCTCGTGCCTTGAAGTGTGTTTTTGTTGGGTTTGGGACCCATCAGAAGGGGTATAAGTGTTTTCATCCTCCTACCAAAAAATTTTATGTGACAATAGATGTCACATTTTTCGAGGACGCCTGCTATTTTTCTGTCACACACCCTTCTCTTCAGGGGGAGGAATATGGTTATTTTGAAGAGACGGTAAGTGGCAGTGGCAGCAGTACAAGGGACAAAGAGATCGATGGAAAAGAGGCTGAAGAAAAAGAAGCAAAAGAAAGAAAAAACCAAGAAGGTGACACAACGGACGAAAAAGAAGAGAGAGAAAGAGAATACAAAGAAGAAAAAGTAAGAGAAGAAGGAGAAAGGAACGTAATTGAAGAAAAAAAAAAGAGAAGGAAAAGTAGAAAAGGACAATGAAGAAAGAGAAGAAAGAAAGAGAAAGGAACGTGACTGAGGGTAAAGAAAGAGAAAGGAACGTGACTGAGGGTAAAGAAAGAGAAGAAATAGAAGGAAAAGAAGAAAGAGAAAGGCACGTGACTGGAAAAGAAAGAGAAGAAAAAGAAGGAAAAGAAACAGACGAAAAAGAAAGAAAAGAAATAGAAACGGAGGGAGGCGCAAGATTGCCACACACTTCTCCCTCTTCCTCATCTCTTCCCACGAGCCAAACTCTCCAAAGTCCTGAAGGTCACTGTGAGGTAATACCCGAACCCAATTTGTCTATTTTACCTTCTCGTTCTACTCGTGGTAAGCCACCAAAGAAATATGAACCTAGTCTCAAAGCTAAGTCTAGGTACCCGGTTTCCAATTATGTATCTACACATAGGTTGTTCGAGTCATATGAGTCGTTTGTGCATCAGATTTCCTCTGTATCTATTCCTAACAAAGTGCAGGATGCTCTAAGAGATCCAAAGTGGTCAAAAGCGATGGAAGAAGTGATGGAAGCTCTACATATGAATAATACTTGGGAATTGACGGTGTTACCTAAAGCGAAAAGGCTAGTTGGATGTAAATGGGTCTACACAATTAAACATGATTCAGATGGCTCAGTTAGTAGATATAAGGCGAGATTGCTAAAGGGTTTACACAAACGTATGGTGTAGAGTATGATAAGACGTTTGCACCCGTAGCCAAGATCAATACTATCAGAGTGCTTCTCTCTTTGGCGGCTAATCTGGATTGGCCTCTCAAGCAACTTGATGTGAAAAATGCTTTTCTACATGGAGATTTGGCTGAAGAAGTGTATATGAGTCTACCTCCCGGGTATGAGACTGCTGATAAAACGGATGTTGTGTGTAGGTTGAAGAAGTCACTCTATGGGTTGAAGCAATCCCCCCGTGCATGGTTTGGACGCTTTACTCAGGCAATGAAGCGGTTTGGTTACAAACAAAGCAACTCGGATCATACTCTCTTCCTTAAGCATCAGAAGGGTAAAGTAACGGCGTTAATTATCTATGTTGATGATATGGTGATCACAGGTGATGATCGAGAGGAAATTAGGAGGTTGCAGCAACAGTTAGCTTCAGAGTTTGAGATGAAAGACCTTGGTGACTTGAGATATTTCCTTGGGATAGAGGTAGCCAGGGGGAGTAGCAGCATCTTCTTGTGCCAAAGAAAATATGTTCTAGACTTGCTGTCAGAAATGGGCATGTTAGATTGCAGGCTAGCTGATACACCAATTGAACAGAATCACCGGTTGGCAGAGTACCCTGATCAAGTCCCGACTGATAGGACGAGATATCAAAGGTTAGTTGGCAGATTAATCTATTTGGGTCACACTAGACCTGATTTGGCATATGCAGTGAGTGTGGTGAGCCAGTTCATGCATAATCCTAGTGAAGATCATATGGATGCAGTCGTGCGGATCCTGCGGTATCTAAAAAAAGCTCCTGGGAAGGGTCTTATGTTCTCAAAACATCATTGCCTAGAGGTGAGTGGATATACTGATGCTGATTGGACTGGTTGTATTACTGATAGGAGATCGATCTCGGGTTACTTTACATTTGTTGGAGGGAACCTTGTCACTTGGAAGAGTAAAAAACAAAAGGTGGTGGCAAGGTCAAGTGCAGAAGCCGAGTATAGAGGTATGGCACATGGAGTATGTGAGTTGTTATGGTTACGTAATTTATTGCGTGATTTGGGGTTCAAGCCAAAAAAGGCTATGGAGTTGTTTTGTGATAACAAAGCGGCTATTGAAATTTCACATAACCCAGTACAGCATGATCGTACGAAACATGTGGAAGTTGACAGGCACTTTATCAAAGAGAAGTTGGACGCAAACCTGATTGCCTTCCCATTTGTACCAACTGAGGAGCAGTTAGCGGATGTTCTGACTAAAGGTGTATCAGTCAAAGCATTTCATGACTCACTTGGCAAGTTGGGCATTCGAGATGTGTATGCTCCAACTTGAGGGGGAGTGTTGTGAGTCATAGATATTTTAGGATTAGTACTATTAGGAATAGAATTATACTAATTGTATAGAATAAGGATTGTTGATACGCTCAAAGCAAGCATATAATTTAACCCTATAAGATATCATTGTTAGTACGCAGTAAATAGGGATCGATCTAATCCGGGGATTGAGGGTACACCTGTCATTGTAAGACAAATAAAGAATTAAAATAAAACAAAGTATAATATTTACAAGAATATACAAAAGATATATACAAATTTACGAAATAAAGGGGGGTTTTAGGTTTCCAAAAATTAAAAGAAATAAAATAAAGAAACTATACAAACACAAGTACAAGAATGAAACATAAGAAACAAAGATCAAAACCAATTCCATAATCAAATTCGATTCAACCCTACAATTGTTCTTCCAAGTCATGAGAAAGAAGTTGATCATGTAAAACATTTGAAGCAAATGATTTTCCATATTTTACTTTCCTTTACTAATTAACCTAAGTGAAAGCACCTAGATCAATCCTATCAAACATGCAATCAAAGTCTAGAAAGCTAGCTAATCAAGACATGTTCAACTCAATAAACAAGAGAAAGGTTATCAACTTAAGTGCACAACCTAGTATGAAAAAGTTCATCTATTTGCAATCCTTTTCAATTAAATTCGACTTTTGTCCAAAGCCTTTACTACTTTTGATTCAAGTTCACAAAACTATTAGGTGAATCATAAACTTAAATCTAGCATCAATTACATGCATATATCCTAAGTTGGCCACCAAAGAACATAAACATATAAAAGTTTTCTGTAAAGCAAATTTAATTGAACAATCTCACAAAAGCAACTTAGAATCACAATTATATTATAGGAATCGAAAATTCATTCAATCATAAGAATTCGGATTTAAACTTTGTTCAAACATTGTTGTCAACTAGAAACAATTCCACGAAAATCAAACAAGGTTACAAAGAAAGAGGTTGAATTACACCGTGAGATGGAGATGGGGATGGATGCTTGGCGTTTGGATTCTTGAATCTTGGAAGCAAGTCTTCAAGGTGGAGGATGGATGATGATGCTCACGGCTCCTTCTTCTCTTCTTCTTCCTTGCTTGAAAACCGTGGATTGCACTAGAGGATGGAGAGAGAGAGCTTAGACGTTATGGAGAGAAATTTCTGAATTATGAGGTGTGTGTAAAACGTCAAAATATGGGGAGTATATATAGGGGACGTTGGACTTGGCCTCCAAGCTTCATGAATCTTCTATTATTTTCCCAAGGAATTATTTAATAATTCCACACAGCTTCGACCAATCACGTAGCGCCATGTCAGCTTTGTTGTGTCACCCAACCAATCAAAAGCCTTCAAAATAAGTCCCTAATATATTGTTGCCGAAATATATATGGATTTAATCTGATTTTCTTCTTCATTTTTGGCCAAATATCAAGGAATCAACCTAGACAATGAATTTGGACACATTTTGAACATTTTCTTCCTTAAATCTCTCCATGGACTACCTTTAACGTCTCCCCTTGATTTTCTCTTGATTTTCATGACAAAATACAGATTTTATTCCTTATTTTCGTCCAAAATATATTGAGGGGATTTAGGAACGAATCTGGACTTGTTTTGAGCTTTTTCTTGTTGCACAATCCCTTGAAACTCTCCCTTGAATATTTCCAACGTTTTTCCTTGATTTCTTCTTGATTTTTCACATTATCTTCATGATTTCCCACGGCAATCAGATTTAATTCCTCCAAAAATATCTCCATTACGTCCAACAACCCAAAATCCAATGGGCCTTCTCTCATTTGCCGAAATCCAAATTAATCCAGAAGATTCTTGGGCCTCCATGTATCACCTTCAATCCATATAGCCTCCTAGTGCCTCCAGGAATCTTCCTCCAACGTTTTCCAGCTTTTCTTTCCCTTTTGAGCTTATTTCAGCTTGTTTGCTCCAATGACCTGAAAATAGAAACTATTACTAAAATTGGAAACTTTCTAAAAATAGTAACTTTCCTAAACAAGAAGGATTTATTTAAGGAAATAACTAAGTAAATATGAGGAAATAACAATTAAAACGTCGCATTAAAATGCTCCTATCAATTGTAATTGTGATTTGATTACTTTCCTTGTTAGTCTAGAATTAGGGTTGTATATGGTTGTATAAATATTCCTCTGCATATTAAAATAAAAGTGTGAGAGATTTCATCCTCTAAAGCTTCTTGTTCTCTAGAGTTTCTTAGTTTTAACTGCATATTAAAATAAAGGGAAAATGCTCATTTACCCAATTTTAGCTTAAAATGTGCCCACTTGCCCGACTAAGAGTTTTTAAACCCCATTTACCCAAAACACTCTAAGGGATTATTTCCCCTTTACCCAATTAATTCTTTTTATTAATTTTTGGGACTTTTTTGCCCTCTCCTTCAATCTCTCTACTCTCAGTTTCTCTCTCTCTCTCTCTCTCTCTCCCCCTCACCGATTTCTCTCTCCTCCCCCCTCACCGATTTCTCTATCTCTCTCTCTCTCTCTCTCTCTCTCTCTCTCTCTCTCTCTCTCTCTCTCTCTCTCTCTCTCTCTCTCTCTCTCTCTCTCTCTCTCTCTCCTCCCTCCATCCCTCCGGCAGGTCGCCCACGACGCCTGCTCTAGCCATCGCCGCGCCGAAACTCGTCGTCGTGCTCTCCGCTGCCAGGCTCGACGCCAAGCCGACGGTCCTCGTCGCTGAGAAGCTCGGCGAGGCCGGGGTTGACCTTCTGAAGGAATCGACGACGGACTGAAAATGGCTATCTGCTATTGTGCAGTCATAACCATAAAAGTTGTAACATTAGTGCCCCCCAGTAGACTTTGTATTGGGGGCCAATGATAACTGCTTTATTTATTGACGGACTGAAAACTGCTATTCCAAAGTAAATGTAGTGTTAAATTGCAGTAGTTGATAAATGAAAAAAATTGTGTTGTTTGTGTCAGTCTAGTGGGGGGCAGTAGACAGAATATTGACCCTCATAATGTGGGTTTTTAGACATTATCTGTTGTTTTGAGTGTGAATAACTTGTATAATCTGCGAAACATAGGAAGCGGTGTAATGTTTGATGGTCTATTGGGGGGCAGTAGACACATTAGTGCCACCCAATAATGTCTTTCTTAGGAGACAGTAATCATCTCTTGTTGATTTGTTTGTGATAAAGTGCAATACACTGTGAATCCTTGAAACTGGTGCAAATTTTAATGGTTTAGTGGGGGGCAGTAGACACATTACTGCCCCCAAATAATGTCTTCATACGAAGTCAGAACCCTTCACTTAACTGGTGCAAGTTTTAATGGTTTAGTGGGGGGCAGTAGACACATTACTGCCCCCAAATAATGTCTTCATACGAAGTCAGAACCCTTCACAAAACTGGGGCAAGTTTTAATGGTTTAGTGGGGGGCAGTAATAATGGTTTAGTGGGGGGCAGTAGACACATTACTGCCTCCAAATAATGTCTTCGTGTTAAGTTTAGGGTTTAGGGGCAGCGTTAGGGGCAGTAGACACATTGCCGATGAACTGCGACGAGGACGTTGGAGTGGCTGGATCGCCGATCAATCGAACGGCGACGAGAACGTTGGATCGCCGACTGGAGCTTCATCGTCGTGTTCAGATTTGGACTGCATCTCCGGCGCGGCGATCAGAGAGAGAGAGACAGACCGGAGGTGGAGATCATGGGGAGGAGAGAGAGAGAGAGAGAGAGAGAGAGAGAGAGAGAGAGAGAGTGGAGGTGGAGATCGGGGGGAGAGAGAGAGAGTTTGGGAAGGAGAGAGAGACTGATAAGAGATGGATGGGTTTTAATTTAATTAACAGGGGCTAAAATGTCAATAGATGTAAGATTGGGTAAATGGGGTTAAAAAACTCTTGGTGGAGTAAGTGGGCATTTTTTGGGCTAAAAATGGGTAACTGGTCACAGCCCCTAAAATAAATATTCCTCTGCAAATGCAGTTCTAACACGGTTTCCCCAATGTGATAAAGAACTCAAACCACATATACATTTTCCCCAAAACCTTATTACTTTCATACATGCAAGACCTCAAATCTTCCAAAAACTACAGGCAATCAAATATTTATACACTGACCGTGCGAAAAGCCTTTTTAATCTCATCTTTGCTTGCGCTCCCAAGAGTTTCATAGTGGTCTCGTTCCGGTGCAGAAGCTTGGTGGCCGGGATGGGGCTGGTAGTGAGCCCTCATTTGTATAATGAGATGATGAAGTTGTATACGGCCACGGCGCAGTTTGGGAAGGTACCGCTTGTTATAAAGCAAATGCGGAGTAACAAGATACCTCTGACTGGTCTTTCGTATAATCTTTGTATGAATGCGTGTGCAGAGCTATCTGGGGTTGCTTCGGTTGAGATGGTTTATAGAGAAATGGTGAGTGATGAGAATGTTCAGGTTGGATGGAGCACGTTGTCTACTTTGGCTGGTATTTATATGAAAGCAGGCCTTATTGACAAAGCCAAGTTGGCCTTAAGAAATGCTGAAGAGAAGCTGTCTAATAGAAATCGCCTTGGTTATTTCTTCCTCATTGCACTGTGTACGTCGTTAGAGAGTAACTAGGATGTTCTACGACTTTGGAGAGCTAGTAAGAGAGTAGCTGGGAGAATTCCAAGTACCAACTACATGCATATATTATTGTGCTTGGTTAAGCTAGGTGATATTATAGAAGCCGAGGGGATTTTTAGGGAATGGGAGTCAGTTTGCTTTAGGTATGATGTTCGAGTCTCCAGTGTCCTTCTAGGTGCATACATGCGGAATGGGATGGTGGAAAAAGCCGAGTCATTACATCAGCACACATTGGATAGAGGCGGTTGCCCAAATTATAAGACATGGGAGATTCTTATGGAAGGAAGGCTGAAAAACCAAAACATGGATGAAGCAGTTGAAGCAATGAAACAAGGATTTGCAATGTTGCACTGTCATTGGAGGCCATCAGATGATACTGTTATGGCCTTTGCTGATTATTTGAAGGGCAAGGAAAATTTGAGGATATTGGTATATATGAGTAATCCATAACTTGGGTTTTGCAAGTTTGCCATTATACAAATCATTGCTAAGAATGCACCATTCTGCTCAGAGGCCAGCTTCTCACATCCTCAAGATGATGGAGAAGGACAGAATTAAGATGGATGATGAGACTTCTGCTCTTGTCCCCGCTCTCAATGTCTGCGTATAATAATTATAATCCTACTTCATGGTAGTTATCTCAAAGGGAACAGTTTACCCCTCCGATTGTTTGTATGTGGACCAAAGACTCGAAGGAAAGTGGAATCATTCATAAAAATTGTAGATTGCTTAATGTTGGAACATGAAAAGCATAATTGCTTGTGTGACACATCCATGGGTATTGATTCATGTATTTGCTTTTGTTAAAGCAGAGGGTAAGATTGGTTAAAACGTTTCTCCAGTTTTCTTATTTGAACAGAAATAAGCAGATGCAGGGCCTCTCTGTGGATTGTAAGAAGGAACTAAAATTGTCTGCATTTATTTCATCAAATCCTGCTCTTGTGAATCTTTGGTATATCAAGAACTGTGCTGAGCTCACGTTATTCTTTATAGATGAATGGTACACATGCTAAATCCAAGGATAATTATATGCAGAAACCAGGCAGAAATGGTGGCAAAATCTTCAATTTGATCCTCCAGTCAACATCTTGTGAAAGCCTTTCATGTGCTCCAGCAGTTTATCTTGAGGTGGCAGGCATTCTTTAATAATTGAAACCTCAAGAAATCTTCTGAACCAAGCGTCAAGCAGAGGCATCATCTTGGTATCAATTAGATTTACTTCTGCAATATCCTCGACCATTCTAGCCCATATTCCAATCCACCCAGCAGCTATGTCCACAAAGCCTGTGCTTTCACCTCCAAAGAATTGCTTTTCCCCAAGTCCACTTCCCAGAATCTTGAGATTCTCTCTAGCTTCTTTTGCAGCTTTCTCTTTCTCTTCCCCTATCTTTGTGAATGCAGTCATCATCGCTGGCACACACTGAAATGAAGAATGACAATTGTTAGTATAGTCCATAAAGTATAGTTGTAATGGTATTACAATTTAGCTTGTTCTATTACCTTATCGTCAGCAAATCTGGACCAGAAGCGCACCTGAGCTCTTTCATAGGGATCTTCTGGCAGGATTGGATTTTGCTTCCAAGTCTGGTCAAGGTATTCAAGTATAACCAGCGACTCTGCTAAAGGCTGACCACCATGCACAAGAACTGGTATCTTTTTGTGAACAGGGTTATACTTCAAGAGCTGGGAACTTTTGTTTGGGAGGTCCTCTTCAACATACTCGTACTCGATCTCCTTCAGCTTCAAAGTCCATGTGACTCTTAGGGCAGGACTTGCCCAGCAACCCAGCAACTTCACTGCATCTCCAGACAAGATTAGTCTTTGTTGATCATAATCCTGAACACAAGGCTATCTAATACACATCTTAGTTTAGGGGTAATGTTGCTGATGTCAAAAAATCGAAGACTAGATTCCAGAGGGATTGGTTTTTGTATTATTTCATGGCTGCTTCACGTCTTTATCTTGGATGAAAAATGACCAGGCAGTCAAAATGTTTAACGGGAGGAAGAATCTTGATGTTAACTGAAGCCAATCAATCTACGGTGGCATTCTTCCAGCCTATTACCTTTTTTGCTTTTCCTTTTTGAACTTGGAAACCTTCATAGACCTTGTAGACTTTTCTCTTCTAGCTTCTTCCATATACTTTTCAAACTTCCAATCTAATTAAACAACTAATGTCCTCAAAAGAGAATATGATCAAGATAATAATACACGGGTAATTTCCATGAACTACACACGAAAGCACAAATGCATCCCAAGAATAAATGCCCCACATTTCTAGTACTTTTTTATTTCTTTCGGGGTTTGGGGGGTATGAGGTAGTTCCTCTAAAACCCTTGTGCTCTCTTGTTCTCCATACTATGAAGTTACAGAGATGACAGTGCTTGTGCCACATTGCGAGATATTCGATCATGTATTGGCTCCTGAATGGAAGAAGGCCGGATTATGTCACTATTATTTTGTATCACAAAAATAGAATATCAATCAAAACAAGGTCTTTACCTCTGTTGAAGGCATCTTGAATTTTGATTTTGTAATTGTCTCATACAAGAAAATATATCTGCAATTGTAAGAAACAACAATGCATTACATGAGTAACTAAAACATATACCGGCAGATATAAAATATAAAAACTTGCACACACTTGTACGGTGTTGATCAGAACAGTAGCTCAGTTACACATTAGAGGGGAAGCAGGGAGAGAGGATAACAAGAATAGTTCCAGTAATTTATTGGGCTAAAGAAGAATTCAGCAAATAAAAAACGAGTCTTAATGAGCATTCCCTGAAGTTTAAATAGACTTCCTATACATTTTAGAAAAAATAGACTTCCTATAGACAACCAGAATCATGATAATCGACCTTGACCAAAAGATCTGACATTGTAATGGAAGACATGCACAACCAGTGAAAGAGAAGACTGACATGCCTGTGAAACTTTCTTAAGGCCACAGTGTTGGCAGATGAACAGAAAGGTAAACAACATATCAAGCATGAGTACTTCAGTGTATCCCTTGATATGATTTATTTGGAAAGGATGACCTAACAAACTCCTCATACAAGATGCGGAAAACCGTGCTGGTAGGCATTATATCTTACAATTCAGTTGGTTTTCCATTAAAAAATTGGATTATCAAGTACAGCTTCTAACAAGTCAATCAGGAGTTTTCTATCAGCTAAGGACGAGTTTTGATTCTAATCACCTATGACACGCGTTGTCACTTTGTACCTAATAACAGATTCACTATACTACTCAGCATATCGTTGCAACTGCGGAAAAGATATCAACAATAATGTTTAGTTGTTTGGCATGATCTTGTTGAAAGAAACATTAACAAAACCCTTTGGTTATTATTAACAAAAAGAAAGGAAAATTTATTGATTTTATACAATATGATGAAAATCTGCGGTATGCTTAAATGAACCTATAGGACCAAAAAGCTATTAAATTTAGTGTATATACTTTGATGGGCAAATCATTTTCTATGCTTGGTGTTGACCGACATGGCTACATGACAAGTAAACGTCAACATAGCAATCGCAATTGCAATCATAATCAGATCAGAGTTAATTTAAGGAAAAGCAATGGATCATCAAAACTCAACCACAATAAAGTATGTAGAAGAAATTATTATACAGTCAAAATAATGGCAAGGCACAATAGTCAAGTGACATACCGCCAAGATAGTTCACGAACAAGTTCTTCAGGGGCATCAGGGAGGACCTAAATTTTTGTATAATCAGAGTCAGATTTGATTTTTATACATTCTCAAACAGAAATAGAAAATATGATTGGATTTTATGTCACTCACCTCATCTTCATATGGATTGCAATGATCTTTAAACCACAACCTCAAGAACTCCTTAGAATGAAAGTTTAAATGTCAGCAATAAGCTGATAAAGAAAACCTTTTAAAAGACCACAAGTGCAAAACAACACATCATACGTGATAGTATGAAATACAGTACATACCTTATCAACATTCTCAGGTTCAAGACCATTCTGAAAATGTTCCTCATAAGTATGTGCAATCCAATATCTGCTTGAATCAGGTGTATGCACCTAGAATAGCAAGAAAAACCAAAGTCACCTCCAATATCATTATTAAACTGAAATGTGAATCGTGAGTATGGAGGAATGATAATTACTTTACACATGACAATGTACCTCATCAATCAAATGTATGGAACCATCCTGTCCCTTTCCAAATTCATACTTTGTGTCTACCAATATCAACCCATGCTCCAAAGCCACACGCTGCACCATTAGAGAAATGATAGAATTGGTTACCTTGGCTGAGATAATTCAGATAAGAAGCTGATAGATCAATATAAATTCAACTATGATAGTGCCCTACATATGTGTGATTAACTCAGCCAATATTATTATTCAACTTTGATCGTATATGACCTATAGCAAAATTACACCACAAAGCCAAAAAAGCTTAGTCCACGTGTCTAGGTATAAACTAAGCAGTGCATAAATTAAGGTCCAATATCAAATCATATGACATACTTCTAAGGAAAATAAACAAAAAAAAAAATGAAACAAAAGCTGTAGAAACTAATCAAAAGATATGATGTTCATGCTTCATCTTCCAACTTGTCCTAATTGCCCTTCTATTCCATGTTTTGCACTACATAGCAAATCTATACGATCCCATTGTGTTTTCAGATAACTACATCTGCAGAGGTCCATAACTTAGGAAGATACCAAGAAGAGCAAATTACCTGTCCATACTCAAACAAGCTTAATGCTTTCCGACTTACTTCATCATAATCAGCTCGACTCATCAGTCCACGTTCAATTATCTGCAAGAAAATTGCACCACACATATTAAGTAATCTGACTATATGGGGGAGAGAAAAACATAACACATGTCATATTTCCCAATTGGATAGAAAATCTAAGACTCCTTGCTAACTTGGTTTCATCTCCAAAATGAACTGCTCTCCCATTTTGACTTGGCTTAACATCCTTCACTAACAAGCTTGTCAGCCTAATGGCCCTAACCTAACAAGCATCTCTCTTCTCCTTCCCTTTCTTCTTTTAAGTGAACAAAAAAAATATCAAAGAGACCAACCTCATCTGGAGTAACAGGAACATCATGATCTGCAGCCTTAGTTGTTGGTGTGAGTATATTTGCAGGAAGCTTTTGGCTTTTTACCAAGCCTATAACATCAATAGACCATCAGATAAAAATTTTAGGAGTAGAAAGATAACAAGACATTGATTACAAAGCGCACCGTCTGGAAGTACATTGCCACAGTAATTTCGAACGCCACTTCTGTAGACCGTCCATAATGATGTATCAGTACTTCCAGTCACAAAACCTCTGACTACAAATTAGAAGCAATCATTATGAAGACTTAGAGAGTAATGAATGTATAAAGACTGCAAGTACCCTCATCTTCGAATAAGCCAAAACCTCTGACATGGATATCATACTATGCACAATGTCGATTCAATAACAATCAATATCCACTGACATTATGCAATAAGCCTATAATGGGATTTTCATGGCTATCTGAAATATGTGGTTTAATATAAGATCTCTTCACGATTTGTTTGCAACAACCCTGAACTACCACTCTAATAGTCTCTTTACAGTTGTTTCCTGCCAAAACTTGCACTTGTATTCTTATCTGGTTTTGTTATCTTCGCAATGTACAAGGTATGTACACATAATTTAGCTAATTTTCTTATAAACAAATTGACTATTGCACGTAACAATTGAATACTACAAAACAAATATTCTATAGGTAAGATGGAAGCTTCGAACACGAAACTTCAAAACTAAGACATACGTGGGAAAATAATTTCCTTTTCACAGAAATTTAAAACCATAATCTTATTCTTATACTCAGAATGGCAAGCACAAGTATTCCAGGACAATAAGA
Source organism: Rosa rugosa (assembly GCF_958449725.1). Classification (NCBI taxonomy): domain Eukaryota; kingdom Viridiplantae; phylum Streptophyta; class Magnoliopsida; order Rosales; family Rosaceae; genus Rosa; species Rosa rugosa. The sequence goes on from NC_084825.1 coordinate 11,712,714, forward strand.
AAAAATACCAACAATTCAACTGCATTGATTATGAAACATCTTTAATACATACTATTGCTTTTACTAAAAGTTATTAGCATCTTCCTGTACTCACAATTTTACTTGCAACATATTATGATAATAAAAACATACCCACAAACTCCACCGGAAAAACAGAACATTTCTTCGCAATTGTTACATTTTCATCTGGAACCGATACAACAGCATTTGACGTTATATGTTGAGTTTTGTCAAACCACCATGAACTTGTTTCATTAAGGACCTAAAAAGACAGAACCAAATAATTTCAAATATCGTTACTAATAATCTATCACAGATGTAGTGAGTATATTAATTAAAGCAGGTTTTCTGACCATTCTTTGTTCTTTTTTCATACTAAATTACACTATATCCAATAAAGAGAACTGACATCAATTCATTTCTTTGGGATGGTAGCTGGAAACTGACCTGGCCTTTAAAGGGAATGGAAGCAAGAATTCTATCAAATGCACTCTGCCGATCCGTGGTGACCATAACTAGATAATCCCCACTGTCGTAAACATCCCTAACCTGGAAAACAGAGAATTAAGAGTCTTTCTCTAATTAACTAATGCATTACAAATTCATAACCACCAAAGACAGCAATGTGATCAAGGAAAGCAACATCTATAACCTGGAAAACACAAAAGTAAGAGTCTTTCCCTAAATAAAGAGACTTACAAACCCACAAATGGATTGCTCAAAGAAAACTACAACACCCCCCAAACCCCAAAAAGGGAGAAGAAAAAAACAAATAATCACTGAAAACTTTTGCTCAAACTAGATAAAACCCAAATTGTTTATTGAGCCCAATTAACTATATGCATCGAAAAACATAACAACAATTAACAAAATGAAGCAAAAAAAGAATGCTTTTGATATATACCTTGCCTCTGGTTTTGGATTTCAGGCCAGGAACTGTGAGGTGGAGGTTGGTTTCAGAAAGACAATTAGACAAGGAAGTCCCAATGGCGCCAAGCACCTCTTGTTTGCGAGCACTGTTGAGCAGAGCATCCAGAGGCGGTTGATTTTGGGCCACCATGGCCGAGACAGAGAGTGTTGGGAAGCTTTTGGATTTGGGTTTTGGGGTTTTGAAGGAGGACAAAGAGGGGTTGAGATTTGGGAGCTTGGGGATGAGGGTTTTGGGAGGGTTTAAGGTTCGGGTATACTGAGCCGCCATTTGGTTTTGGAGTTTCACTGAAAACTATACTCGCGAGTAATGATGAACTAGTAACCAAAGAATACAGTTAGAATTCAAAATTTGAAACACTATGTATTTGATAGAAACAGAGACAACCAAAGAAAGATGGGTACATATATATCTGTTTCAGGTTATACCTGTACTATATAATATACGCAACGATGCCTCATCCATATATCCAGTGGTGGAACAGGATCAGAAAATGGGGTGGGCTAATTTTAAGTACTTAAAAATTTTGCGAACTTTTATAAATGCACATTTCACTAAAAACACAAATATATATATATAGATATATTATATAGACACATTCCATTATACAAATTTCATATATACATTAGTAAGTCACCAGATTATAAGTTTATAACCAAACATAACTGGAAAGGTTGCCCGCGCTTTGCCGCGGAATTTGTTGTTGTGGACAACTTATAACCATTAAATTATGACTTCATTCTACTGAAATAGGAATGAAGGTTGCTTACATGTAATGCAGGGTTCATTCAAAAATACATAGATATTCAAATTACTTACATTATTAGAAATTGAGAATCAGACCCTTTACAGAGGAAAAGCTCATTCCTTGAGAAAAAACTCTAAACCATCCGAAGCAGAGTAATTATTCTCTCTCACAATCCGAAGCAGCAACCAGTGAAGGAGCTTATGCCTCACGGGCACAAAAACTGCAAAAAGATGCGAGAATAATTAGAAAGATAGCACATGACCTACAACCACCTTCAAGCAGTTTACTTCCTCTACTACTCTTGCTGTCTTGTAAGGAGAGGGTGAGTTTGGAGGTGGGCTTTTGTTGTTGGTGACTGAAATAGTCACAACAGAGTGACACAACTTGCAACCCTTTAACAGATTCCTAGATTGAATTGAATGTACAAAAGTTTTAAAGTGACCCAAATAGTAATAGTAATAGTAATAATAATTCTTTTAGTTTTTCTTTTCTTCTTAATAGACCTTTAAAACTGAAAGCATACCACACTAAAAGCAAAACTGATTTTAATTTATCTTATGGTCCCTGGAACATGAAGCAAAGCTCCGCCACTCTGAAATGCAAGTTTAATGTTATTTCTATAATCATATTGTTTACATAAATATCAGGATTGAAGACTGCATCAAGTGTTGAGAATGCATTTGGTCATGACAGTGATAGTATGCTTTTCATTTCAATATTGTCATGCTTACTGGTGAACTCTTTTTTCCATCAAGCTGATGATTAGTTGACCCCTGTTTTCAAATAAATTCATCTAAAAGCTGGGTTTTTTTTTTTTTTTTTTTAAGCAGAAGAACAGATTACTTTCTTTAATCAAGAATACAAACTGGAAAATAAAAGATAAAATGAACTTTAATAATGGGGATTTAGAGATAGGATCATTGCTGGGTAAAGGGAGGCCCTTAGTCTATTAAGGGTAGGTTTAGTTGGGTGAAGAGGCTCTTCTGAATCTAGGTAGGTCCTATGCTCCAGTCTTATTTGAGAGTTCACTTGAGCATCTCAAACACAATACTGGCACTGCTTATAAGTTAAGCCTTTCACTCAGACAGAGAATAATAATCACATATATTTACTTTCACAGACTGAAAGTAAATAAATCTCAAGAGAAGAAAAAGAAGCAGACTTGCAACCCTTTAATAGATTATTCCTGGGTAATCACAGGAGCAGATGAGATCAAATCCAGAAGACTGGTCCTCACTCTTGCATGGCAGAACCAACCGAGCCATTTCAATTCAAAATCCTAAACAAAGCTACTGTAATCCCAATAAAGATTCCAACTTTAACTTGGAGGTGAATACCCAGATGCCTAAAACCCAAAAAAGATGCCCTTAAAACCTAGATCAAAAGGACCCAGATAGAACCCTTTAGGTTCCAGGCGATGTGGCTCTCTCATCAAGATTTCTATCAATTTATGTCCTCGACTTGGAAAGATGCTTCAGGTGAGTTCTGCTCTAAACTCTCTCAGTTATCTTATGCTCTTAAGACTTGGAATTCCAATGTGTTTGGTAATATCTTTAGAAAAAAGAAAGAGCTTTTGGCTAGAATTGGTGGGATTCAAAAGTGTTGCGATAGATTTGTGAATCCTTTTCTCATTGATTTGGAGGCTAAGTTAATAAAGGAGTACGAGTCGATTCGTGACCAAGAAGCTTTATTTTGGAAACAAAAATCTAGGGACAAGTGGTTAAAGGATGGTGATAGAAACACTAGGTTCTTCCACCTGACCACTATTATTCGAAGAAGGAAAAATAAAATTGAGAGATTAATGGATGATACTGGAACTTGGGTCTCTGATCCTGCTCTGATGAAAGAAATTGCTGTTCAGTTTTTTGAGAAGCTTTTTTCTGTCAATGAGGTTATTGATACGAGATTTAATATTCCTCTTCTCTTTCCTTGCATTGAAACTGAGATGCTTAACTCAACTGCTGCTGAGATATCCATGGATGAAGTTAAATCTGCCTTATTTTCTATTGGAGGTTTGAAAGCCCCTGGCCATGATGGTTTCCCTGCAGTTTTCTTTCAAAAGCACTGGTACCTTTATAAATCTGAAATTTTTGATATTGTGCATACTGCTTTTCGTACTGGAATCATCCCTAGTGGCCTGAACCACACACTCATAACACTTGTGCCTAAAATGGTGAGCCCTGAGAATATGACTCAATTTCGACCTATTAGCTTATGCACCACTGTTTACAAGATTATTTCAAAAGTTTTGGTTGCCAGGATAAGACCCCTTATGCAATCTCTGATCTCTCCTAATCAAGTTAGTTATGTTCCAAACAGACATATTTCTGATAATGTAATGATTGCTCAAGAAGTTCTTCATAAGTTTAAAGGTTCAAAAGGTGTGAAGGGCTTCTTTGCTTGGAAAATTGACTTGTCGAAGGCTTATGATAGGCTCAAATGGTCTTTTATTGAGCTGGTCCTATATGAGTCCCAATTACCCCATTCCATTGTTAAGTTGATCATGCATTGTGTAACTTCTACAAGCTTTCAGGTTAATTTTAATGGTGAATTGTCTCGGACTTTCTGTGCTTCGAGAGGAATCAGGCAGGGTGACCCATTATCCCCTTATATCTTTGTCTTGTGTATGGAAAAGCTGTCCCATCTTATTTATTCTGCCATTGATGCGAATATGTGGAAGCCTGTTAGAGCTTCTCAATCTGGCCCTAAGATCTCTCATTTATTTTTCGCTGATGATTTACTTCTTTTTGCTGAAGCTTCTACTCTACAGGCTACTACTCTAAAGAGATGCTTGGACTTATTTTGCTCTTTATCTGGTCAAACTGTCAGCTTTGAGAAATCCCTTATTTACTGTTCTCCTAACATTGATCGTGATTTGGCTAATAGTATCAGCTCTATTTGTGGCTCTCCATTAACAAATGATCTTGGAAAATATCTTGGTATGCCTCTTGTTCACTGCAGGGTAAACAAGCACACCTACACAAGTATATTTGATAAAGTTCAAGGGCGCTTAGCTAGCTGGAAGAGCAATGTCCTTAGCATGGCAGGTAGATTAACCTTAATTAATTCTGTCTGTTCCTCTATACCTGTTTATGCAATGCAAACAGCCAAACTCCCCCTGCAGCTTTGCCATAACATTGACAAATTAAACAGAGATTTTCTATGGGGTGATATTGAAAACAGAAAGAGAGTTCATCTTGTAAATTGGGATGTTGTTTGCCGACCTAAATGTTTGGGTGGACTTGGCATTAAAAAAACTGAAGACATGAACCAGGCCATGTTGGCTAAGGCTAGTTGGAGGATTTTTCAAGGTGACAATGGTCTCTGGAGCTCCATTTATAAGTATAAATACCTAGCGAATGTCAGTATTACTGGTATTGACTATTCTCCTCCCTCTGGGAGCTCAAGCACGTGGAGGAGCATTGCTCATGGAGCCTCTCTTCTAAGGCAAGGTCTTATATGGAGAATTGGGGATGGCATGACTGTAAAGTTTTGGACTGATCATTGGCTGGGTACGTTTCCTCTCATTGATGTTGCTTTGCCTGGTTATTTGGCTAACATTGATGATACTGTAAGTATCTTTTGGAACAACAATGGATGGGACATTGATAAATTACAAATTTGTTTGCCTGAGACATTTATTCAACAGATCTTGAGCATTCCTCCTGGGTTTGAGGGGTGTGGCCCTGATATTCAAATATGGGGATATACTTCTAATGGTCGCTTTACTGTTAAATCGGCCTACAATAGCCTTTTTGATATGTCTGAGCCCAATCTTTTCAAGTGGAACTTCATCTGGTATCTTAATATCTCCCCCAAACTGAAAATTTTTCTATGGTCTGTTGTTCATGGGAAAATTCTCACAAATGTCCAAAGGGTTAAAAGAAACTTTTCTGGTGATGATAAATGTCATACTTGTGCCCTCATGCCCGAGACTCTTCTTCATCTTTTCAGGGATTGTCCGAAAGCCATGGCTGTTTGGAGAACTTTCAATTGGCCTACTGCTGTGAAACACACTTTTAACCTTGATTGGATTGGATGGCTTGCTGCAAATCTCCACTGTAAGGTTATTTACTCCAATAATATTCAGTGGTGTAGTATCTTTGTCTTCACTTGTTGGTATTTGTGGAAATGGCGAAATAAGGATATTTTTGATGTTGGTTTTCATAGACCCTATAATACCTCTCACATCATTCTGAATGCTACGATTGAGTGGTCTCATGCTCAAGCTAAACTTAACTTGGTGGATCAATATTGTTTCAATATGTTTTCTTGGACCATGCCTGATGATGGTTATGTGAAACTTAATGTGGATGGCACAAGAGCTGGTCACTCAGGACAAATTGGTGCTGGTGGAGTACTACGAGACCATAATGGTGATTGGCTTTCAGGTTTTATGATTAATGTTGGTAAAGGACAGGTCCTTACTGCTGAGGCTTGGGGCTTGCTTTCTGGCTTGAAACTTGCTACTGATTTACAGGTTAATAAGATTGAAATTGAATCTGACTCTGCCATTCTCATCAAACTCATTGTTGAAGGCTGTGATAGTTCCCATCCTCTTGGAAGCATTCTGAACAGCTGCAAGTCTCTATTTAATGGTTTTGAAGATGTGAAGATTAAGCATATTTTTAGAGAAAGCAATATGACAGCAGATGTCATGGCTAAGAGCAGCCTCTCTCATGATCCTGGGATTGTTATTTTCAGTACTCCCCCCCCTCAAGCTTCAAGTGCTTTTATGGATGATATTTGTGGAGTTATGAGGAGCAGAAGATCGAAAGTTAGCCTCCATGGCTAGTGTTTCTTTTTGCTTTAGGCCCTCTGGGCTTCGTTGTAACCAAAAAAAAAAAAAAAGGACCCAGATAGAAAAAACAGACCACATTGCTACTTCTTATAAAAATATATGGATAACACAAATTATGGACACCAAAAATCATAGAAATACTAAGCACAATTAAAAATATAAATATAAATGGGTTCAATAAAATATGCAGAAGATTTGAGAGAGAAATTGGATGGCCTCTTGTTTGATTTGAGGTGTTTTCAGATAATAATTTCCAGGATTTCATCCATACTTTAGCTTCAGAAATAGTGGAAAACAATAAATCAAGACCTAGAAACAAAAGAAAGAGGGGGGAAGAAGATAGACCACCTTTCTCGACGGTTTCGATCTCGGCAGCGGCAGCGGCAGCGCCACGGCAAGCGGCGTTGGGTGCCTTCTTCCTGATTACGACGGGTTCCCAGTCCTGTGAGATTTAGGGAGGCAGTGAAGTGAAGGAGGCGGTTTAGGAAGAAAAACAGAGAGAGCAAAACACCAGGAAGAGAAAGGGAAAAATAGCTCAGTGGCACAGCCGTAAAACAAATTCAATTGAGGGCAAAATCGTCTTTTCGCTCATGAAAGAAACTACTGTAGCTCAAAGCACAAGTTAATGCATGGGGTTTTCATGTATGTTATGGGGTTTTCTTGTAACCAAAAACCAAGTTATGGGGAACTTTTTTTCCTGAACGCGCCTTCCCCAAAACCTTTTGCCGTTACCCAACTCGTACGTACACCGTCTGGCCCGTTGACTTCACCTTCTCCGACCCAAATTCCGGCTCCTTGAAGGTATTGGTGGCGACACCGGCTTTTGTGTTCTCCGCCCTTCCACTGGGAAGCGGCGGAGGCAACGTTTCTCTGATGATGCAATGCAAACGAACTAAGAAGGGCGGTGATATCTCCTCTGATCTTGAAGCTCTTCGCATGGAAGATATTGATTCTTCTACTCAGTCCATTCCGATTCCGCAATCTGATTCGAGCTATGCTAGTAAGTTGAAAAACCCGGTTGATCGATATAGGCAGACGATGATGGAAGAGTTCGAATTCACTGATGAGGATTGCAGCTACACTCAAGGCAAGCATGGTCAAAATGTTTCTTTCTCTGAGAAGGTACACAATAAGCTTGACTTTGATTGGCGTTGTGATGTAGTTGTTAAACTTATGGGTAGACCGAATTCTACAAACACCTTTGATTTCATGTTGAAAGGGTTAAGAAGAAAATGGCAAGTCAAAGGGGGCTGGCACCTCATTGACTTTCCCAATGACTTTTTCATTGTTAAGTTTAATCTAGAAGAAGATATGAATAGTGTGTTGTGTGGAGGACCTTGGATTCTAGCTGGTCAGACTTTGATTGTTAGGAAATGGAGGCCTGATTTTGACCCCTTGAATGAATTTATTGGAAAAATGGCTTTATGGGTTAGAATTTGTGGTTTGCCTGTTAAATATTTCAAGGATTACACTGTTGCTAAAATTGGCAAAATTCTTGGAGATGTTGTTAAGGTTGATCAGGTTACTATTGGCCAATCTAGGGGCAAATTTGCTCGAGTTTGTATTGAAGTTGATCTTAGTAAGCCCTTGCGCCCTTATGTTGAAGTGGAATATGTTGCCTACCATGTTGTTTATGAAGGAATTTCCATGATATGCTTTGAATGTGGTTGCTTTGGCCACTCTAAGGATAAATGCCCAACCATACATGCTGTGCCAAATGCTAATCCTCAAGCTAGTGAACCTGATAGCAACACTATTGACCAGGTTATAGTCTCCAAGGGAAATTCGGAATCACAACAGGATATGGACACTTCTCAAGCTCAACCTTCAATTATTAAGGAGGACATGGGACCATGGATGCTGATGAATTACAGGAATAAAAAGAAGACCATTGATGGTGGGGGAGCAAAGAAAAATACTAATAAGGGTTCAAGGTTTACTGTTTCGCAGGATGAGGATGTTATGCCTTCTACTGAACCTAAGACCATTACTGAGAATACCACTAAGCCATCAACTCCTCCAATTGTGAAACTGTGGACTAGTTTCCAAGTGAAAAGACCAGATAGAACAAATATGTAAAGAAACTGCTTTGAGAATCAAATACGCACAACAAAGATAACACGAGATTTTGCTAACGCAACGTAAACCTCTCCACTGAGGAAACTTCACTGCGTGGCTTGTAACATAGCCAACACGAGAAAGATAATCCAATATGAATCAAGAGGTTTACAGTATACAAGTAGTGATGTTCACTATCACTATCACTTAGCAACAATGCTAACTTGATTTATAACTGTTCTAACTTCCTACTCAATCAACTCACTATCAATAAGAGCCTATCTTTCAATCTTCCTTGAACTCAACAACTCACTGATCTTGATAATGAAATATGCAAGTGATTGAGTATGCAAAGAAAAGAACCATATAACATGTAGAGAGAGTTTTTCAGAAAATGACTTGAGTAAAACTTTTGCTACACAAGGAATCAACTTTTTATCACCCAAAACTCTACTGCATAAATTAGTTTGAAAACCTTATATAGAGAAGCAAAACTCCCCCTCAATCAAATATTTTCTTAATCACCGAATAAGATAAACATGGAAAGGTTTTAAAACTGTTTTGAATATACAATCAAATCTTTTCTAGCTTTGAACAAAGTCTCAATCGGATATGCATTCAAATAAGATTTTCAGATCAATTTAAAAGCAATGCATATCAATTTAGAATCGTGCAAAAAGATATGGATTAAAAGACATCTTCATTTCAAGATCAGTGAGAGTTAACCTCCTTGATTTTCTCTCTTTGATGCGATTCTGCGATTTCCTTTGAGCCTTTGAAAAAGTAGGAGAAATACTCTCCTAGTGCTTTGCAATTTCTGATTTCCTAGTAGCCTTGGGAAAGTCATGTGTTGAATAGAATAGTCCAATCTACTTACACCAAGATAAGAAGAAGAATTTCACCAAGCCAAGTTCTACTAAGGCGGGATTCAATTCAGCAACCAATGATTCCGGTACTGGTGCCTCTACTTCAGGGTACATAAAAACTATGTCAAGGCTTCCAATGAAAGATGTGTCCAATAATGTTGACAATAGCAATGGTTCAAAGGCTGCAATATAATACCAAAGGAAAACCAAAGGTACTATCTCTTCTGCTACTAAACACCAGCCTCACATCTTCAAAAAGCTCTTTTGAAAATGCTGATGCTAATGTGCTTGGTAATGGTATTTCTGCTATCTTTGGTCATTGTCCTCCAGAGGAGACCCGGATAGACACTGAACAAGTTTCCAATAACAAAGTTTTTGATTGTTTTGTTGACAAGACATTTGCTGAGAATAACAGTTTGAATAGTGATGATAACCAACCTTCCCAAGTTGGGGAAGTTATGGCTGATGCTTGAATTGGGTTTCCACCCTCCTCCTGACTACTTGGTCATATGGATCACATTCTTTTTTGGAATGCTCGTGGAGCAGGGAGTGAGAAATTTAGAACAGCTGTCATAGATTTAGTTCAATGAATAAGATTGATTTTCTAATAATCTGTGAACCTAGAGTGCAATTCTCTAAAGCAAAAAAGACTTTGTTAAAATTGTGTTTCAATGAGTTTGAAGTCAGGGAGGCTAATGGTTTTTCTGGTGGAATTTGCATGTTGTGGAATAACACTAAAGTTCAAATTACTGTGGTTGATACTTCTTTTCAGTCCATTTCAGTAAAGGTTTGCTGCACAAGTGTCCAAGATTGGTTATTATCAGGAATTTATGCTAGTCCTTGTAATGTCTCTCGTAGTGGTTTATGGTCCTATTTGGATAATGTTGCTGCTAGATTTTGCCTTCCTTGGATGCTTGTGGGAGACTTTAATGAATTGTTATCTTTTTCTGACAAGATTGGAGGGGCTAGATGTAGATTTGGTGGTATGCAGGATTGGATTTCTAGAAATGGCCTGATTGATATGGGTTATCAAGGTGCTGCCTACACATGGACAAATAATTAAGTTAAGGAACGTATTGATAGAGGATTTTGTGATTGTAACTGGAGACTTCTTTTCCCTAATGCTTGTGTTAAGCACTTAGCTAGAATGCAATCTGACCACTGTCCCATCCTTATAAAAATGCACCCTGATGCGAGGAATTATAGAGTTGACACTCCTTTCAGATTTCAGCTCATGTGGGTGCAACATGAAAATTATGGTGATTTTATTACTGACAATTGGAATAACAGCCATGGCACCATTTTGAATAAAATTGCTACTCTTGCTACTTCCTTATCTTCTTGGAATAAAGATGTTTTCAGGAATATATTTAAACAGAAGAGAAGACTGGTTGCTCGGATATGTGGCATACAAAGAAGCTTAGGAAGATATGATAATTCGTTTCTGATTAATTTGGAGAAGGCTTGGAGAAGGCTCTCATTGCTCAGTATGAAAGACTTAGAGATTCGGAGGCTTTATTTTGGAAGCAAAAGTCTAGGGACAAATGGCTAAAGGATTGAGACAGGAATACTAAATTTTTCCACCTAACTACAATGGTTAGAAGAAAGCGAAACAAGATTGATGGTTTATTTGATGCAAATGGTGTTTAGTCTGATGACCCTGCAACTATGAAGCAAACGGCTATGGTTTTTTTTCCGTAGTTTGTTTTCTGCAGTAGATCTACCTGATATAAGATTTCACATACCTTGGCTCTTTCCAGCAATTGCTAGCACTGAGTATCAAAGACTGACTAGAGCTGTGTCTGCTAGTGATATTCATAATGCCCTCTTCAATATCGGTGGAGTGAAAACTCCAGGATGGGATGGGTTTCATGCTTTATTTTATCAACATCATTGGAATCTGCTCTCTCCAGCTATCATTCAGCTAATTAGCAATGTTTTCTCATCTGGCACTATCCCCGATGGACTAAATCATACTCTGGTTACTCTTGTACCCAAAACTCAAAGCCCTCAGCATATGGAATTGTTCAGACCAATTAGCTTATGTTGTACCCTATACAAGATCATTTCCAAGATTATTGTCGCAAGAATTAGACCTTTGCTCTGTAGCTGGATCAGCCCCAATCAGGTTAGCTTTGTACCTAGCAGACATATCTCTGATAATATTATGATTGCACAAGAAATTATGCATAAATGCAAAAATACTAAGGGAGCTAAGGGTTTCATGGCATGGAAAATAGATCTGTCCAAGGCCTATGATAAGCTTAGCTGGCAGTTTATTGAACAGGTATTATTTGAACTCCAACTTCCTCCATTACTAATCAAGCTGATCATGAGTTGCATTACATCTGTAAGTTATCAGATTATTGTGAATGGTGAACTATCGACTTCTTTCAATGGTGGTAGAGGCATTAGACAAGGGGATTCGTTGTCCCCTTATATTTTTGTTCTTTGCATGGAAAAGTTGTCACATTTAATCAATTCTACAGTTGAAGTGGATCAATGGAAACCTATTCCTTCCTCCTGGTCTGGCCCTTGTGTTTCCCATTTGTTCTTTGCAGATGATCTTATTTTATTCTCTGAAGCTGGTGTGCATCATGCTAGGACTCTAAAGAAATGCATGGATATTTTTTGTGCTTTGTCGGGATAAACTATCAATTTTGAGAAATCCCTTGTGTATTGTTCTCCCAATATTCCTAGATATATTGCTGGTGAGATAAGTATTGTTTGTGGATCTCCTTTAACTGATAACCTTGGAAAATATCTTGGTATGCCCTTACTTCATGGTAGAGTTAACAAAGATACTTACTCAGGGATTGTCGATAAGGTTCAAGCTAGGCTTTCTAGCTGGAAAAGCAAGACCTTGAATATGGCGGGACGGATAACTCTTATCCAAGCAGTTAGCTCTTCTATTCCTATTTACTCAATGCAAACTGCAAAATTACCTATTCATATTTGTGATAAGCTGGACAAGCTGAATAGAGATTTTTTATGGGGTGATACTGAACAAAAAAGGAAAGTCCATCTCCTCAACTGGGAAGCTGTGTGTAAACCTAAGAGTGATGGTGGTCTAGGGATTAAGAAGACTGCAAGCATGAATCAAGCTATGCTTGCTAAAGCCAGCTGGAGGATTTTACAGGGTGATAAAGGATTATGGTGCAGAATTTACAAGGACAAGTACTTGCGTAATGCATCGCTGTTGTCTCCTACATATGAAAAGCCTAAGAATTGGTCTAGTGTAGTCTTTGGTGCTAATTTGTTGAAGCTTGGTCTTCAATGGAGAGTGGGAAGTGGAACTCAAATCAACTTTTGGAATGACAGTTGGTCTACAGCTAGAGCTCTTAGACATTTCGTTACGGACACTAACCTTATTAATGATAGTGCTATTGTTGATGATTTTTTGCAGGATGATCATTGGAATATTGATTTGCTCAAAACTTGTTTACCATCTCAAATAATTGATACCATCACTTGTATTCCTGTGTCCATGGAGTACTCAAATGATAAACTCATATGGGGTGGTACTACCAATGGTATTTTCTCATTCAAGTCAGCCTATTATCAATTATGCAGAGATCAAATTGCTCATAACTTCAGGTGGAATGAAATTTGGTCTGTTGCTATCCCTCCAAAATTAAAGGTCTTTTTATGGATCTTAGTGCAGGGGAATCTACTCACGAATGAACATAGATTCAGAAGGCATATTGCTCAGTCCCCTTCTTGTAGCTTGTGTTCCGGAAATACTGAGAATATGGTCCATCTCTTACATGATTGTCCTAATGCTAAACAGGTTTGGTCAACTTTTCCCATTCCTAATACAATGCAGATTACCTTTACTTTGGGATGGAGAGATTGGATTATTGCCAATTTGATGCAAAAAAGGTGCTTTTTTAGTAATATTCAATGGAATGTGTTCTTTATATTCAGTTGTTGGTTCATATGGAAATGGAGGTGTAAAAGAATCTTTGAGCCATCTTTTCATGTCCCTTACAATATCCCTGATGTTGTCCTGAGCTATGCTACAGATTGGAAAAATGCAACTTGTAAAACTGCAACTCAGAAAACTAAACAGATAGAGATGATCTCTTGGTGTAAACCTGGCTTAGGTTTCTTTAAGCTAAATGTGGATGGTTCCAGGTCTTCTAATGGTATGATTGGTTCAGGAGGAGTGATCAGAGATGCTATTGGTGAATGGATAAGTGGATTTATGGTGAACATTGGTGCTGGTTCAGTCATTCAAGCTGAGACTTGGGGGCTCTATCATGGCCTTCAAATTGCCTCTTCTCTGCATATTAATCATTTGGAGGTTGAATCTGACTCTGCTTGTTTAGTTCAGCTGCTCCAATCTGATGCTATTGATTTGCATCCTCTTGGTACTATCCTCATGAATTGCAAGCAGTTAATGAACCAATTTGATACCTGCCAGATTAGGCATATCCACAGAGAAGGTAATATGGTTGCTGATATCCTTGCTAAAGAAAGTACTCATCACTCTGCTGGTATTTGTACTTTCACTTCTCCTCCCGCTCTAGTTGTTGAGGCTGTCCTTGATGATATCCTGGGTGTTGCTAGACCTAGGGAAGTTGTTAACAATGGCTGAATAGCCTCTTCTTTTCTTTTCTTTTTTTGGGCTTGTTGCCTCCATTTTACCAAAAAAAAAAAAAAACCAAGTTATGGGGTTTTCAAAATAAACTCATCTTCTTGTGCTCTTAGTTCTCATGCATGTAGCTGGCAAGTGAGTGGAACCAGATTGAGGGAATGACATCGGGGCCTATTGAGATTTGAGATAGCAATTAACCTGTTACGAAAATGAGATAGGCATTGGGATCTAAAGTTTACAACGGGGGCCAGATTATAGTAGAATCAAATTACTATAGAACCAGCTCCTCATCCGACAGAGTCGAGTAAAAATGGAGTGACATCCTTAAGAACAGAAACAGAAAGCTATTCGTAGCAGCAGAGCTCAGAACGACAGGGTGTGGATACTCGACGCTGACAACTGTTCACCATCAGATGAAAAACAAGCTTTCGTGAATGCACTCATCAGGCAAATGTACTGCTTTCGTGAATTTACCAAACGAGAAGTGAAATATTAAAGACCACTTATCAAAGGCATTTTTGACAGTATTTAGCTAAAAATGCTTGAAGTGTGTTTTGAGTTACAGAAACACGTTTACTGGTTTTTGAAGAAGCAATTAGCAGGCGCTTCTTAAAAGAAGCATTTGCAAGTGCTCTTAGATAAAACAGTTGAAAACTTCCTTCTAACAATACCAATTCCACTGGAAGCTCTTGTAACAAAAGGACTCTAAGAAAAGCAATCCTAAACAGAGCTAAAAGAAATGTAGAGATCTATGTTAACTTAAATACTAAAGATCATATTATATTGCACAATTAATAAACACAGCAAGACATATTTTTAACCATTCAAAACAACACACACATATAACATCAACATATAACATATGCCAGATTGTGGCACACACCAGCTTGTGAGGAGAAAGCCATTGCAGCCAAACAAAATCTTCTGAGATTCTCTCGAGTAAGCAAGATATTCTGAATGCTCGTACTTGGAGAGGTCTCAGGGACCTTGTATTTATATTGATCAATCCGATAAAGTCCTTCCCATAAAAGGCTTCTTAATTCTATCAAAACTGTATCACTATAAGTTTATCTGATACTAATTGCTTGGTTTCCAAGCCATTTAGATCTCCTATCATATTTGTGTGACTCACAACACAAATACAATTAAACAAGGATTAGGATTCATATTTGTTCTCTAATTACTTGTTCTGTAATTAACAATAAGTTGTCACTCTTAATATGAATTATATTGATATTCAAATTCTGTCTTACAATCTATTCTAGCTAAGGTGGACTGCTGTAAATCATTCAACCCCAGATACAGCCCAGATTTCATAGAACTGCACATTTCTAAACTGTGGAGAATCCATACGTGAGAGAAACTACTCAAAATAAAACTAACAATAGCCAGCCTTACACTTTAAATCAGCAATCTGATTAAATCTAAACTGTGGAGAAGCATAATCCTTGCATGGTTCATCAAACTTACTGAGGGGAGATATATCATAACTCGGGCGAACCTTATGGCTCAGCTAGAAATGACAGGTTGGTTCAGAGTCTTTTTCTTTAAGACCAATGATGGCTAGGATATGATAGGCACTGTATTTAGCAATTTGGAGTCTTCAACAGTGATATCAGAACGGTTTCTCTCATATAAGAGATATGTCAGAGGAGACTTTGACATCCAAGGTTCCTGTTCCAGAACAGCAATCACATCTTTAACTGATATACTACGCACCACCCTTGTTTGGGGCATGACAACTTGGTTTTCTCCAAAATTTCTTGTAGTCCCTGCTAAAAGAAAATGAAATTAACCAAAGCATTACGTAGACTAGATATAGGATGACTAAATATGGTTTTAACAAAACAATAAAACTAGTCATTATATTCTCCACCAAAGCTGTTAGACAAGACCTTTGTATTAAAGGAATATGATTCTTAAATCCTGACATGGATTGTGTGCTCATATATATCTATCAGAGAAGAATTTTCCAAAGCAATGAAAGAAAATAAGGATGACAACAGATAATATTAAGTTGATTTTTGGAAGCAAGTAACTATAACCCCATTTGACACCTAGATGCACAGTACATCTGCCCTATTTCAGCTGCTGAGATAAACTAATAGGATTTACATGCAGAAAGCCATCAGACTAATATGTAGGTCACTCCAAGAAATTGAATATCTAAGACGAGTTTAGAATGAGAGTAGTAAGAATTATAAGAATCTGAGAATTAGAACAAATCACCTAGATAGAACCAAGTCTATACAAAAAAATGGCACTTTTTTCATGGGAACAAGAGTTTTCACTACAATGAATTTAAAGATATAAGCATAATAGACAAGCTGTCCATTTTATTTTTTTCTTTAGAAAAAAAAAAGTGCAGTACCTCTACCCTACTAGCCGCTAAAACCATTATTGAAACCCAAGGTCAACACAAAAATAGCAATACAACAACACATCACTGGTGCATACATAAATTTCAAGAGACCGCCACCTTTGAAACTTCATGCATGAGTAAAGGTATATTCCAAAAATCAGAGGTTATCAAATGATTCAAATCTCACACGGATGTTAAATAACTAACTGTATCCAGGCCATCCACTTCCTCCTCCCCAAACTCTTGAAAATTTTACTTCTTCCTTGCTCGTAACCATAAGTTTGTCAGTACGAATAAAACTTATTAACTTCAAAATCTTTGACATTTAATTACCTTCCAAAGACAATTTGTGCCACAGATCCTTTGATGGTAATTTAGCCTTCCAAATTCAAGCAATAGAAATTGAAATAAGGAGAGACCTTCAACTTAGAGAAATAGGGTTTAGGAGACTCTGAAAGACTGACCGAAGTCAAAAATCTGCTATTCGGTCTACTGTCCACCCAACTAAAAGGGAAGATTCAAGCAAACTATTCATTTGTATGGGGCATGGCATTTGTTAAGCTTTCCTTGTTGAAGGTTTAAGTATCTGGGACAACAATTTGATTGTAAAGGAATATATGCCAACTCAAAACTTCTATAAGATGAGAAATTGTATTGTGTTACTCATGCCGATCCAAAGTGTGTACATTCTCCACTGGCACTAAATCCCCTTTACAACAGTTTGTAGAATCGGCACGAGAATGAACCAACTACAATGGCATATAGTCCATTTGAATCAAGTAGGCGCAGCAGTAATAATATCTAAACACAAGCTGGAAGAAATCAGAAATTGACGAACAATTCAATTTAATGATGATTACCAGCTCCATCGCACATTTTCTCTGCTTCTCGATTGTACATCATAATTCTTCCCGCTGTTGTGGCCTTGTGGTTCACATCCTGGGACACAGATGGAGCATTAAACCCACCTTCACGCTTTTTCCTGGCTCGCTCAGCGATAAGTTTCCATTTTGACAACATGTCATCTCCTCCAACAGCAGCGAGGGCCGCAACATTCGCTGCTGTTGCACTCATTTTATCATCTTCTTCTTTATTTGCCTGCATCAAGCAGAAGGTCACAGAACACGACATTGACTCCACTCATGTCATCATGGGAGAGGAAACAAATAATGCAGCAGAATCCTTATACCTTAAACAATTTAGAACGACCTTGATCTTTGTCCTTATTGTGGTCGACTCCATTGCTAACATCAAGCTGTATGAAATCATATTCAACACTTGGAACTAATTAACTGCGAATACATGTTGAAAAGTATCACACTGGTATAAGAAGAATGCATAAAAGACACTAACTTCACTAAGCTTCTGGACCGCTTGTTCCTCCGCCTGCCTTTTTTTCCATTCTTTCCTAGCTGCCAAATTGAGATTCATAATTTGCAGTTGAACATTCGAGGTAGTAATAGTGTGGAATCTTGGTTTCTGAGCATCCACTCGCTGGCATAAGGACAGTCACCAATAGTCAGGATATATAATGCAAGGGAGCTAGTGTTCAAGAGCAAGAAAAAATAAAGACAAACCTGCTTTGACAATCCAATCAAATTATTTATCAGTCCCCTCATTCTTTCCTCCACACACTGTTGATTCAATTCTTGGAATAAGATACCTTGAAACTTTATGACAACAAAAACGAAGGTAGCTAGTGCCTTACCAGTGACAAGCATTGTTCCACATCATTCCTTATACTTTTCAACCCACATCTGACCACTGGAACACACATGTAGAAATACCAGAAATCAGGGTTTGTGCTTTC
This sequence comes from Rosa rugosa, assembly GCF_958449725.1. Taxonomy (NCBI): domain Eukaryota; kingdom Viridiplantae; phylum Streptophyta; class Magnoliopsida; order Rosales; family Rosaceae; genus Rosa; species Rosa rugosa. The sequence continues at coordinate 11,730,887 of NC_084825.1, forward strand.
ATTGCAGGAGCAAACTTTATAAGAGATGTGGAGCTTCGACACCTCAATCATAAAGAGATAAGTTTAGAATAATAACCGATTTCTGCCAATTTTTTCATTAAGGGAGTCTTCTGCAAAATCAGCCTCTCGTCTTCTTCTTCTTGCACAGCTTGTCCTGATGCTTCTGAAGCTCGAGAATCCTCCTGGGGACCAGAAAGAAGCTGCTCTTCCTCTTCCTATTTAAATCAAGAATATCAAAAATGATCATGATGGAATGAATTGATAAGAAGGAATGAATTGAAAATGATACGATACTGTACCCTAAGATTAATGCCACTAACAGCAGTAACATCATTTTCCTGCTCAATGCTTTGATACAAAAAAGCTCCAGATACTTTTTGCTTCTTACTGTAGAAGATCCAGAACAGAATGTGTGAGGACTTCGAGAAAGTTATATGGAGGAAGCAATTGAAATCAGTCCTAGGTCCTGACTATGATACAACAACAAAAGCTTAGTTAACCTTGTTGGTTGTGATGAAGAACCAACTGCTTTACGAGGCTTCTTTTTGCCAATAAAAGCGTTCCCCGGAGGTGTTCCACTATCAACTCCGGCAGGAGAAATTCTGGAATGAATATGAGGGCCTAACTGGTGGAATTGGAGAATCAGTAAAGGTGTTAGTTGTTAATACTTATATATTTGGATAACAAATATATTTCCATAGAAAGAAAACTAGATCAAGTAGATCAAATACAAAAGTAGAGATATACTGTTGCAAAATTGAAGAACAGGACCTGAGAGGCACAACAAAACATGTGAGCAAGTGCATGTGAATTAAACTGAGCCATTTTTACTAAAGCCAGTTGTGAATGGATAATTGGACGTCTAAGTCAATTAGAATAATGGAAAATGTAGATGGAGAATGAGAGCTTCTAGATGATTAAAACCAGACAACCCCCCTAGGGAAAAGAAAAGGAAAAAAAAAAAAAAACAAGAACACAAAACAAAACACCTTTCTTGTTCAATCTTGCAGTGGATGTACTGAGCAAATTGTTAGAAATGGCAAGGAGGTATACAAGTGAGTCACTTGCAATTTTCAATTCATACACTGTTCCTTCTCTCAGGCAGTAAACAGGTTTGGACCAATTTGCTATTTATGATAGAGTCCTTTTATTGTTCCTGCAAAGTTTATTTGGAATGTCAAGGTCCCTACTAAGGTGAAGATTTTGGGATGGCTTGTGGTACTGGGGAAGACGAATACATGTGATGTTCTTCAAAGGAGAAGACCGGGAAGTTGTTTTTCTCCTCACTGGTGTATTTTATGCAAAGCTCAAGGAGAAAGTGCTGATCATGTCTTCGTGCATTGTGAAGTGGCTAATTTCTTATGGAAAAAATTATTTAGGGAGGCAAGAGTGGACTGGACAACTCCATTAGAGAGAAATGACTTGCTAAGAGAAAACCCTATAGCTTTTGGTAAAGGTAGAAAGGCCAGAACACTTTGAGGTTGTGGGGTGCTAGCAGTAGTTTGGGTGGTATGGATGGAAAGAAATAAAAGATTATTTCAAAACTATGGAGGGGTGGAGAAGGAAGACCTGTGGGAGAGAGTCAAGTTCTGGGCATCCTTATGGGTTTCTATTTCTAAGGAATTCAGGTATTATAATCTTTCTTCCATTATTCTTAACTGGCAAGCAGCTGTAGTATAAGCCCCTAAACCTTGATTAGTATTATTAGACGAGATGCTAGGACTATAGCCCTAGCTGCCCTCTTTAGATCTTTAAAGCGGACTCCTTGTCTGTCTCCCTGTAACTCGATTTTGCTTTTTCAACTGAGTAATTTCTAGGGACTGCTTTTCTCAGCTTTCTGAGAAGCATAAATTGTTGGGCAAGTTCATTTGTTTGGCTAGTATGGATGGTTGGCAGGTGGAAACTGAAAACAAACAAACCATCGTTGAAGAGTTTGCTGGAAATGGAACCAAGGAGTTATGGACTATAGTTTGGTTTTAGTCCTCAGTTCCGGATTTGTTTCTACAGAATTTTGGGCTTTATTTTTAGCTGAATTGGCAAGATGCTATGCTTTAGGTGTTTTGTTTTGTTTGGTTCAGTTTCAGCATTAGCTAGTGCTTTTCTTTTGTTCTCTTGGAAGTGGCCATCTTTTTCCCCACACCCATGATTTTAGAAATAAATCTTTCCTGTATAACATAACATAGAAAATCTAATATGAATTAGAAGACAGATGCAAAGTAGATATCTCCTGTTTTATTACCATTACCAAGCCACAGCTCATGCATGTATTTCTAAAATTAGTTTTAAATAAAAATTATCAGAAAACATCAATGAAAGCATGGTGTCAGCATCAAAAAAAGCATGTTTTTACTACCATTACCAAGCAGATGATATTTTCCTTTCAGCATTACTACTAAATTGGAAAGCTGCAATGTCATGATTAGACACTAGAAATTTTTTAGGCTCTGAGGAATTCTTGTTCTCCCTTGTAATTTTTTTGTATCGAATTTATGTTACTTCACAAAAAAATAAAAAAAAAGGAAAATAGCATAGCTTCTGCATCACAACTTACCAAATAAAGTATGTAGCAGAGATCCATAGATGACAAGAATGAAATTACCGTGAAATTAGCATCGACTTGTGTCGTTATGGGAGGAGAAACAGGTTTTGTGGGAACTGTTGTTGCTGCTGATGAAGGCGCTATGCTTGTAGATTTTAAAGAATGCTTCTCAAAAGATTCATTTGTTGATATTCCAGGTGATACATTTTCTGGTTCAGCTTGTGGAGCAGAAACAGAAGGCAATCCCTGTGAATTTAATGGGGGCTTGTGCTGTTGATCAGAAGCCCTATCATCTGGTCCCCGGTTTACATAAGCCATTGAGGACAAAAAACCAAAATTCTGTCCTTTATTTGAGGATTGCCAAGGAACTGGATTCTGCGGTAACGTTGAATTATTTGTAAAGTGAAGAAGAGATCCACCCTCCAGTCTACTAGGGTCTAACCCAGAATTTTGCATCACTAATTTGGATACACCAATAATGTTCATTTCCTGTGCTTCCCCACCTGACTGACCTGAAACCATGTTTTGAAGTTGTGAAATTTTCCTTCTGAAATACGAGGTTTCTGTTTGAGAGGCAATGTGAAGGTATTGACATTTGTCCCTGAAAACTAAAGATACTTACCGCTAGTACGTCCATACATGGCAACCGATGATTGTGGGTAGTGCAATTGTTGTTGCCGCTTCTTGTTAAGTACTCGCGTGGGTGCTGAGGAGCATTTCCTTTTAGGATCAGCAACGAGTGTGCAGGAAGAAGACATTTGACTTAATTGCATTCCATGAGAATCTGACCGACTTCCAGTGTCCATCAGATTTTTAGCGCTGTTTTCAACAAAGGAATGGCTTGAATCAATCTGCACTTGAACTGTTGTGGAGGACATGTCTGATAGGTCTGCGGCAGAGTTAGCGCCTCTCTGATATAGTGAGAATGAATGAGGATCAGTGAACTGTGTAGAACCTGCACTGATAGAAAACATCCTTGGAGGTAATTGAGCCAGAGGCGATAACTGGTGTTCAGGAGAAGGCTGCAAGCTTTTCATCTGAAGGTTTACAGCTTTGTTCAGAATGCAACACAAAATTAAGTTGGTAAAGTAAAATGAACTGCATGCTGTACTTACCTGTAACTGTATTTCCATTACTGTTGATCTGAGCATCTGCTCCCCAACAACACGTCTCATTTGACAGACAAAATCAGTTCTGGAAAGTTCTTTTTTCTTGAAAGTAAGAAGAGTGCAGTGATCAGCAAAATCAACAAAACACACAACAACTTCACAAACAAATTTGGCTTTTTTACCTGAAATTTACCATATAGAGTGGTAAGTTGCAAGCCTCTGTTTCTATCAAGACGAGACAATAAGCAAGGTAGTAATATGACAGATGGTAGTGGGGTGTTTGGCTGCTCTGTGATCATTTCCTTTTGACTACTGATCTTCGGAAGCTTCAAATACTGAAATTCACTTTCTAGATTAGATGTTATGTCCTGCTGTGTTGAAATTGGAATTTTCTCTGGAATCGACATTACAGTTGTTTCAAGGCTGGTATTTTGTACTGCTTGTCCTTTTCGGAGATCACCTGTTTGAAGCAAAGGAAACTGATTGAGTTCCTCAGAAGTATCATATTTTTGTTGTATATAATCAGCAATGAACCGCTGTGATTTTGGCTCCAGTCCAAATGAATGCAATCCTTGCTGGTGTGGAATCTTTTGGTCATGTTGAATTCGAGAAGCTGCACTCTCATCCTGGCTAGCAGCATGAAACTGCTGTAGTGGCTGAATAGAGGTACGATCGCTTCGTTGAGAGAAAACAGCTGCATCATTTACTAGCAGACGTCATGTATGAGTTTTGAGAATGAACATAAGCTAAAACCCATGGAATTTACCTAGAGATAAAGGGCATAGCACCAGGTAACTCTTCAATCTTTTTAAATTGTAGGGGAATTAACTTTTTATGGTTGAAATATACTACAATGCTTTGAAAATTAGTAATCTAAAAATGCATCCATTTGAAACCATTTCTGACATTTCAGATGATGATGATGACAAATAGAGACAAACTAATGATAAGGGTACAGAAAATCAATGTCGAACTACATACCAAAGGTCCTAAACTACTGAAATATTATAAAAGATCCAAGAGTGAAACAACAAAGCTTATGAGCAAAACCAAAATTTGAAATAAATTCACTGTGAGTTTGTTTAACCAATTAAAAAAGTTCAAAAAATTGGGTACATATATAATATCACAGACATAGATGTTCTGAAGATGTTTTGTTCATAATCATGTAACACAAGTTAACAATACATTCCTAATTCTGTACTGTGATTGTCATTTTCACAAAATTTGTGGGGCAAACACATTAATACTAGAGAAATTGCATAGATTCTATAAAACTTGTCCCATGCATCCCACTTAAAAAAAAAAAAAGCCTTTTATTGAAACATCAAGAAAAGCATCGTACAAAAAGGTGGACAAGGAGTCCATAGAGTAGAATTTAGGCAAACAGCCTAAAGTACAGCTGCTTTCCAATCTAATAAGATAGAAGATAAGGTATAGTTCTTGAATTCCCCAGAAACAGAAGCCCAAAGAGACACCCAAAACCCAACTCTCTCCCAAAGTAATCCCACCTCTTCACCTCTATAGACTTCAAATATTCTTTTATTTCTTTCCATCAAAACCAACCAGAGCACAGCTAACACCCCACTACCCCAAAGGACCTTGGCCTTTTTTCTTTTGCTAAAACCAAAAGGTCTATGGCTTATCAAATCAACCCTTCCTACTGAATTCTCTCACATCACTCCAGCCTCCCTAAAGATCTTTTTCCACAAAGACAAAACAACTTCACTGTGCATAAAATGATCAGCAGTCTCTCCCTGAGACTTACACACTAAACACCAGTGGGGGGAGAAAAAACAATTTGACTCCTTTGTAGAAAATCACAAGTATTCACTCTCCCGTGCGCCACAAGCCATCCCAAGATTTTGATCGAACCTCAGCTTTCCAGAGAAACTTTGCAGGAGTAAAGATCGAATCTGCAGAGTTCTCAGACAAGAAACTTTGAAAAGATTTGCAAGAGAAGATTCTGGATGATTCGAGCATCCATCTCCTAACATCCTGATTGGAATCACTCAAATGAACTGTTTCTAACACCACCAGAGATGACAACTACCTTTCCTCTTCATCATTTAGATTTCTTCTGAAACCGAAATTCCACCTCACCAGAAAAGTATCTGGAACAGAAAGATTGCCTACTGTTGAATTGTGAGATCTTGATAGTTTTCATAATCTTGCATGCCACTTTTAGAATATGAACTTCTCAATACTATAATGTCATGATCTTTGGGCCATTCAAACCTAAAATAGGAACCTAATCAACTTGATGGCCAGACTAACATTTCAAAATGGTGGAAAACGTTCAAAACTATTGCAAGCAACATTTCTGTTCATGCAACAGGGGTCACACAACCCATGGACAGCCTCGACTCAGCATAGACTCCGTAGATACCTTTTCCACAGAGATAATGCAACCGGACATCATAAGAAAAAAAGGGGAAACTAGTCAACTTGATGGCCAGTCTAACATTTCAGGTGGAAAAGTTCAATACTATAGCTGTCCCAACTCAGGTTAGACTGCATAAAAAACTTCTCCACAGAGCTAATGCAACCAGACATTGAAAAAACAAAACAGGTACAGAGACTCAATCCATCTTTACATATTACACGTCAATGAGGGGGTACAAAATCAGCAGCTCTTCCCCTATAAACCATATGACTGACCTTTCCATGAGGAATAATAGAAGCTAAACGCCCTTACCTGAGGAGGAACTTTAGCTTTCCATATTACAGAATAGCAAATGGATTGAGGACAAAAAAGTTGTCCATCAATTGCCTCGAGAATGATGTATAAGAGACCTCCACTGATGACTCCCAGCAATCACATTCTCTTGTCGGGTTTAGGTGAAACCAGCAAAACTGATAATATAGACATATGCTCACCAACATCCTGGCTTCTCAAGTTCTAAGCCCAAAGTCCAAACTCAATGGAAGAATAGAGGAATTAGTGCACACTCCAGCAACCAAAAAGTAATGATAAAGTAATATTCTAAATAACTCTGACATAAATTCTATTTGTTCAAGCTCAGTTACCAACTCGTGAGATCTTAATCCAGATATTGTCGATTTGAGTATTTTGAATTGATCGAGGAACTCTTTCCCAAATCTTGTTTCTTTTCTCTATCTAGGTCCTTCAGATTATTTCATGCTGGGTACTGGGTAAAGATATTTTGTCCTGTTTGTTAAATAGTGCACTTGCATAATTCTCGGTGAAAAATTGGCAGTGTTTTAAAGATTTTCTGACTGGTATAGGAAAATAGTTCTCTTTCTAGATTTTTTGTTCATTGATTTCAAAAGAAAATAAGAACTAGATTTTCACTCAATCTATGTAGACACAATGTCGAATCATTGGGAAGCATCAAAGAGTCATTTGTTTACCTTAAGAACTACGCTACATAAACAATTTATCTTGAACATCTCCACAGGATCTTTTTGAGCAACATCTCTCGTTACAGATTTAATCAAAAAACAAAATGAAATCTGTGAATATCCCCGTTAAGTAATAGTGAAGGTCGACCAATCACAATTCAAGGGTTAGCAAAACTAAGGGTCGGCTTTCCTATGCCATTCAATTACATAGGGACCTTAAGCAACCCACAGAACATGAATCCATAAGATTGTCATGAAAGCTGAAATGATAGAAAAACACATGAAAACCACTCATGCTTTACAACAGTTAGACCAACACCATCAAAATTATTAATTCCAACCAAGATTCACAGAGTATCTGCAAATGTTCTATGATCTAGTTCTTTGAATCAAGGAGAGGTTCAAGAAGTACCAGTGTGTGAATCAGACAGCTGGGAAGTAGACACATTTCCTTCTATGTCCTTATTCATTGCAGCCTGGAAGGCCTCCACATCAGCCTCTGAATACATGGTTTCATCCTTTCCACATTATAAGAAAAAAGTTAAAATTTAATATCCAAAGCTCGAGATGTACGCGTGTGTGTGCGTGAGAGAGAGAGAGAGAGAGATGGAGAGGATATTGGGGATATAATTGCTCTGCACTTCATCCAGCAACAATTAATCAAGATGTGGGTAAAAAACATAGTAATAGTGAACTACATTTTCAATGATATCGTAAAACTGAATGATATTACTGTCTACCCTTGGACTCAAGAGACGAGGGTTCCAACGAACAACCTGACTAGGCCTGTGAAGGGATCATACCATGAGAAAAACTCAAGCTCCCTTCTCAGCATTAGCTCAAACCAGCAATGAACAGGGCTGGAGGCAAGGACAAGGCAGAACTATAACCTTCGTTTTCTTCTCTCTCTCTCTCTCTCTCTAGTCAATTTTTCTTCATTCTCATTTACTTCTGGCTCTCAGACTCCGTTTCTTTCTGGTCACTATTCTTAGTTTGGTTTCTCAACAAGTACCAATTCCGGAAAGCGAGAAATGATTAAGAGGTTACACATTAGTTCTTTCTTTCAATCTTACAGTTTTTTCTCTAAAATTTCAAAAAAAAAAAAACACTCAATTTCTCGATCCCTAGCCTTCTTTATGCAGAAACTACAATCCAGCAAGTTTTCTTTTTCTTTTATAATTCTGATTAATCTAGGAATACAAAACAAGAGGATCAAGAATTAGGGAGTAACAATTGGAGCAAAACTAAAATCAAACATTTCAAACGATGCTGCAGCAACAGAGAACACTCACCGATTATTTCAAATTCCAGATTCAGAGAATCAAACAGCAAATGGATGGACGATCTTCTTCCTTTGCCCGCAAAATTGTGGAACTAGGGTTTCGCTCACGAGACGTAATTGACTGATGAAGAGGGCGGGCGGGTTCGTCTGAGACCTCTTTACTCTTTTTCTTGATGTCGTTTAGGGACGAAAACCGGGGGAGGACTCTGGTACGCATTTTTCAAAAATCTACACCTTATATGGAGAGGGTTTTTTCAGTAAAATTATTTTTGGAAAATAAATAAATAAATAAATTACTCATCATATGTGTATTTCTGCAAAGAAAAAAAAAATCATGTATCGGGGTTGTACTTCGTAACTGAAAATTTTGACGTAAATTTCTCCTAAATATTAAAATATATAATAAATCTCTACTACTATAAAGTCAAGCCCTCTTTTGGTGTCAAAATTTCACTAAATTTTTAATTGTCCAAAAAACCAAGGTAACAAAAAAATCTCAAAGACATAAAAATAATGGTTTCAAAACTTTTGGGAGGGGTTTTAGAACGCGCCTCACGCACTTGGTGTCTTTGAGAGAGAGTGATGCTCCGTCCGGCGGCTCGTCCTCGGGGCGTCGTCGTCGGACGGGTCTGTGATGGTTCTGGGCACTCCGGCGGGGGTTTCTGTCTTAGGCGTGGCCCGGGAAAGGTGGATGAGAGGTGGAGGGTGGGTTGGGCGGATCTGTTCCGGTCTGACTTTCTCCGGTCATGGGCGATCACAGGGGTTGAGCGGCCTGGGGGTGTTGTTGGTCGATGGCGAGATCAGGGGTCACTGTCTCCTGCGGTGATCGGGTTGCTGCCTGAGGTTATTGGGTTGGGCAGATCGGGGCTTCGATCTCCGGGCAGAGGAGATCCCGAAAGGGATCTGTCACGCCTTGAGGTTTGGCCTCAGATGTTGGCCGAGATCATTGGGCGGCGGCGTGATTATGCAGGGTTGATGGTGCCGGTTCGTTGGCGGAGGAATTGGTGGCGGGGTTGGACGCCTGGAGCTCGTTGGAGGCGGAGTTGGTGGCCGGATTGGGTGACTGCAGCCCTGGAATCCTGTGGGGAGATTGGAGGTTGGGCCAGGCCCAGGGATTTGGGCCCTTGCTGGTGGGCTGCTGCTGTCAGTTGTTTAATTCATAGTTGTTTTTTGATAGTCTGTTTGTTGTTTCTAATAAGTTTCTGCCGTAGTTTGGTAGGAAGGAATGGGCTTCGTGCCGGTTTATGCACTCTATGTGCCGTGTCTGCTCTAGGTAGGCTGCGAGTTCCTTGCATTAGCAAATGGTCGCACCCTCTTAGTGGCAGTAACGTGTCTGCTCTAGGTAGGCGGCGAGTTCCTTGCTTGGTCAAATGGTCGCTACCTCCTAGTGGCAGGGTGAAACTTAGTGTCACTGGATGTATTTTCCAGTGGCAACATGATGGGAAAGCTGTGCGTATGGAAATTATGCTATGCTGTAATCGAGTTGCAGATCGAGTTATCTTTCCGTTGTGTCACCGCTGTGTGACCTGTGTCAAAGCAAATAGAGTCGCCAGTAGAGCGATCTTTGCTAGTTGGTGCTTAGTTGAATACAGTTGTTTAGTGGAGACTCATGATAGTATTTCAGGATGTTCTCTCAGTGCGTATTGTAATCAGGGGTTTAGGCTCAATGTCCCCCCCTTGTATTCGACAGTTTCATTAATCAAGGCTTGAGGGCAGCCGCACCACCCTTTATTCAAAAAAATAATAATAATGGTTTCAATGGGCGTGACTGTAAAACTCTATGAAACACTACCATCTAAGTTTCAAACCTACAATGAGAGAAACAAAGGAAAAGCTACTTCGTCAATATGAAAAACTGCCACACGCACGATCTCAGAATATTTGGACGTTATGGTAGTTTCAGAGCAGAGATTGTTTCATCGTGTATTTATCCCTGTCAGTTTATAGAAAATAAGAAACCCAATCCAAAAAGAGACAACAAGGGAAATCAAACCTAGAATGAGCAATAGAGGAAAATCAAATTCGGGTATGAAAGTCCTTATTTGGCGTGAGCCTAATTGTTCATTGGATGATGATAGGGTTTCGTTTTCCATTGATTTTGGGATTTCCTATCTAATTGCTTTTTTCTTTCTCTGTGCTTTAAGGGATCTTGAACATGAGTAATTTATGTATAATGTGAAATCTCTTGGATTCCAGGTATTGGTTTTTCTTTTTCTCCCACATTCGACTGCTTCTTAACAGATTTTAGTGTTGTTTTTCTTTATCTCTTTTTTTTCTTTTTTCTTTTATAGTTTTCAACTGATCAATTGTTTGTTGGAATTTGGGAGTTAGATTATTAGTTTTGGGGGTACTGATTTGATTGATTTCTATGTTAGTGTTTACTTTGGTTGTTTAATTTGAAACTTAGTCATTTGGTTGAAATAGTGAATCAATACTTTTTCTGGCTTTCAATTTTTCAAATACAGAGGATCTCATGCACCAAGCCAATAGAGCTTCCAGTACTATGATCATGGACCAAGATGCGGTGAAAAAAAAAATCAACATCTTGATGCAAAATTGGAATATCCTTGCTGGCAGAGGAAACCTGTCACGCCCCGAATTTTGAATAAAGAAAATTCAAATCCGAAACGCGAGAACAAACACAAGAAAACACACATAGAAAATTTTTCATTTAAACTAAGCAAAAAACAAACTGAGCTCACAATGTCAATACTGACTCGTTCTTTAGAGTCACATATTACATTACAGATAGTTTACAAATCAAACTGAATAACAATTCAATAAGTAAACACACCCACCACAACTCACTACCCAGCGGAAGACTTAAAACTAAGAGCACCCTTCCACGTCCACGCCATCGAACATACACCTCAGCTTTAATAATAATCACTCGATATTCTAACCTGCACAATAAATCCTACACCATAGAATAGTGCACCGGAATTGAACAAAACAAACCCGGTAAGCTTTTAAGCCCGTATGAGTAAACTCAATTAAAGTGACTCACGTCACGCATGCTTATAATTTCTCAATTCGTGAGATGAATTAAAGCAACAATATTTAATTTCACAAAACACAACCAAACATCAAGTTCATATCATATCATATCATCTCAACGACAAATCACATTCACTTCCCCTCAACATAAAGCATTTGTCAAAACGATGACCTCACAACTCATTCACAACTCACTACAAGTCTCAAACCACAACCGCACTTACAATTGAATTAAATAAAATCAGTAATCCCTGCATAGAAACTTAGTTCAGGAGATCACATTAAAAACAAACAATAGAAATCATATAAATCCATGCATAGAGTTTAGTTCAGGAATTTACATTAAAACAAACAATACAAAAAGCGGTAATCCCTGCATATAACTTAGTTCAGGAGATTACATTAAAACAAACAATTCAAAAGACAGTAATCCCTGCATATAACTTAGTTCAGGAGATTACATAAAATTCAACAATTAGAAGGAAAAGGAAAATAAATGAAGAAGTCAAACAACTCACACTAGAGTCAATGATCACCCATCAACACCAGAGTAGATGATCACCCATCAACTCCAAATAAATCATCTCACAACATGACTCGTTTTCAAAATTCGACATCCTTACCCCCTCAAGGTAACATACATCACAAAAGTGATAAAAAATCATACTATCCCTACTCACTCATAATATGAAAATCAAGTCCCTCTTGGACAATAAAAGAAAGAACCCACCCGAACTCTCTTTTAAAAACACGTGTACTCATGGTCCTCAAGTGACCCAACGCGTCACTCCCATGCAGTACGTACTCATGGGCCGCAAGTAACCCAACGCGTCACTCTCATGCAGTACAAAGGCAGACAGACTAGAGCTCTAACTGATCGTAACCACTAACCCGGCCAAAGGTGTGGTTCCCGATAAACTTGCCTCAGTCACCACTGTGACACCAGATCCGTAGATCCGAAAATATTTATAAAGTCCCACAACTCAACACACCACACTCTTTAACACTATCACATCAATCAATCACATGATATATTGCATTCCTGAAAAGAGTAAATGCACAAAATAATAATCCAATCAACTCTCAATCATTACTTCACCAATGTCACACCATCCAATATATATATTCCAAGTAAATATATATATATATATATATATATATATATATATATATATATATATATACGTAGTCATTCACGCAGGAATGACCACTAATACCAACTATAGTTTTACAAATTAACTACTTGAAAATCATTTTATATCAAAACCATGTTTTAACTTACCCATGAACCGTTGTCGATCAAGTTCATATATTTTAAAACAAATAATTTATTTTGATAAATATGATTTTGCATACTAACAATTAAATCTACTAAATTAAACATAACTAATTTATCGACCGAAACACCGTGAGATTTACTCACCTCCAAATCCTGCTGCATCTTCTCTAACAGCCAAGATACGATTCACAATCGTCCGCCAACTCAAACCATCAATCACCTAAACAAGTACGACCTTAACTTAGCAACCGATTCAATAAACACACTTAAACGACGATCCAACGGTTGGATCCTCATCCGTGACCACACAAAGTCATCGGAACACTTATACGATCAACAAATCAAAACTACAAGTTGATCGAACGGCCGGATCCTCACGGATAAAAAACCGAAACGAATCGAAAACCCTAAATCCCTAACATGCATCAACTTTCTCCAAAATAACCTTATAATATATTAAAACGACCGTATCGATGCGTAAATGCATAAACTGAAAACAGAACACAAAAATATGGTCTGACGCGCCGCCACAAGCGACGGGTCAGCAGGCGGTCAACGGCGGTGGTCAACGCCGAGTCAACCACCTCCGATGCAAAAGTCGTCAACTACAAACATGTTCAAAATGAAGAGATGAGCCACCTTCATACCTGGAGCTAAGTGAGATTCGGTCTAGATCGTCCTAGATCAAGCTTGGAAGTTGGATTAATCTCATGGGTCTGATCATATTCTAAATCGAATCAGGACCATCGAAAAAGTCAAACCTTGATCTAGCGCTCTACACCTCAAATCTTGATGCAAGGCCTGTATGGGGATGATCAGGAGGAAGAGAAGATCCCAAAAATTGGAAGAAATCCGCCGGGAGGTCGCCGGAAGTCGGAAATCCGTCCGGGTCAGCCGAGAGGTGGCTGGGTGGCTTCGATCTCGCAACAGGGGCAGCGGCTGGGCAAGGCAACCTCGGGGGTCGGCTGAGCTCGGTGAGACTACCACGGGAAGTGTTGGGTCCGGGGCTGAAGGACGCCGGAGGAGAGCGTTTCGCCCGGGTCGGGTCGGACGAAACCTGTCGGGTCTGAGGGTTGCACGGAGGAGAGAGAACGGAGAGTTTGGGGGAGGAAAATATAAAAAGGGAAGAATTTGGGATTTAATGAAAAATCCGGAATTTTCTCCTATTTATAGAAATTTCCCCAAATTTCAATCACTCATAACTTCTTCATACGAACTCCGATTTTCACGTTCCACATGTCGACGAACTCATATCGACGCGCTCTACAATTTCCGTGAAGAAAGTTCTCACAGAATCTAAACGTATAAAAAGTCAAACTTCGTAACCCCCTAAAACGTGCACTTCGAATAATTATTCATCCGAAAATAATTCTACTCCACCCTCGAGCCACGAAATCGTACAAGCGAACACCTTATTAATCCCAGGAAACATTTAGGAATTAATAACAAATTTCCGAGGTCTTACAAAACCATATAGCAAGCTCCAGGGGAAGAGTAGCTCCCCTATATATGCTACTAATGCTTAGACTTTGATTAAAAGGTTTCCTTTTGTTGTTCAATTTTTTTTTTGTAATGAATGTAGACAAATATCTTTGCAACTTCTATCAAAAGCAACCTAATTACTATACATTAATGCAGCTAAATTAATCAACTATAAAAGTTGCAGCGAAGCGGGGCCATGTATCTAGGATGGTATTATTAGTTGCTTGCTAAAGTAGCCATTGATGACCTTAAAATATACAGTGGAATAGTTTTATCTTCATCTTTAGCTAATTGAACAGGCAAAACGCAACATGAAATGAAATGATTTTGAAATGTAAATTTAAACACACAAATGTTAACAACAGTACGTAAGTCGCGTAACTAGATTTGGTGTTCGGTGCGACGGGTCTTGATAGTTTTATGTCAACGCACTACCAACTTTCTGATGTTGCGAGTTGTGCTGGCAGAGCTTTGCCAATGCAGAGTGTGTTGAACGAAGACCCACCTTCACTCAAAGCTGCTTCCCCACTCTTTTTCAGCTCTTTAGCTCTTGCCCTCATTTCATCTCCTTCTTTCTCGTCCACAATCTTCCTCACCATCATCTCAATCTCCTCCCTCCTTACTATCCTCTTTGCCGGCAGAACTTTAGGTTGAATCGCCACCTTCAGCTCCTCCATGAAAAACATGGCAATCATTTTCTGCTCGGCATAGAGTGGTCATGTGATCATTGGCACACCATTCAGTATACTCTCCAGCGACGAGTTCCAACCACAGTGTGACAAGAACCATCCGACTGATGAATGAGCCAAGATTTCCACCTGAGGAGCCCAAGTGGTGACCACTAGACCCTTGTCACGAGTCCGAGCCATGAACCCTTCAGGCAAGTAGTCTGAAATGTCATTGCCTTTGTCACCATCTTTGCTTGGTGGATGGACTACCCATATAAATCTCTGAGCGCTAAGCTCTATACCCCAAGCCATCTCAGTAATTTGATCAGCCAACAGAACCCCACCACTCCCAAAAGAAATGTAAATCACAGAGGCATTGGGCTGCATGTCCAGCCAACCCAACACCTCGCTCCTCGGAGTGGAGCTCCCTGCCTGCCTAATCATGGGACCGAAAGTATGGACCGGAACCTTAAGGATCTGCTTCCACTTTGGATCCTCTTTCATGGGTCTAAGACTCATTGACTCCAGATCTTCCCAAGTGTTAACCAAAATCCCATCACTCATCTCGGCTATCTCTACCCCAATACGTATGAAGGACTCGTATTTGGGATCTTTTCTGTTCATCATGGGCTTAACATCTTCCGGTCGAACAGGCTTGCAACCTGGGATCTTGAGCGGTTCTTTTTTATCCAAGTATTCTCCTTCCACCTCCTTATCTAGAATAGGAGCGTATAAAAGCAGGGCAAGGCCAGGGGCCAAGCACACGAGACTCTTACATACTTGAGCATGTGGAACTCATCGACCACGGGAAGAACAGCGGTGCAGAAAAGATCCACGATCATGGCTGCCGGCTTGAAGTCCATGGCCGAGATGGCGGACCGGAGAGAGGACCGGGCATCAAGCATAATGGCCGGGAGCTGTGTGAAGACTGAACCAGCGGCGTTGACTTGGCCGAAGGTGTCTAGTGGTGGAATCTCAATGATGTCGAAAAGTTTCGGGGTCATGGCGGATTGGATGACCTGGGATTGTTTAGGAGAAGTGTTGGATGAAATGACGACAACTGTGGCGTGGAAATTGTGATGCGCGATGAGGCAGTTGGCGAGCTCCAAGAAGGGGATGAGATGTCCCATGCCGGGGCTGGGTACGTACTAGCAGCACAAATGCTTTTGAGCTCATGTCCTCCAAGGAAGTCATAACTTGAAAGCTATACAAACTCCGGCTGTTTATAGATAACAGATCTCAAGTATTCAAGATAGCATCAGAACATGTTATGCATATGGATTAAAATGAATATCATATATAGACAGCATGAACCATGCCTGTGGAAACAGCAACAGTGATAAAGACGGTACAACGAAGACTATTAGCTGAGTGAAAAAAAAAAAAAAAAAAAACCAAAAATATGTCTCTCTCTCTCTCTCTCTCCCCTTGCCTCCTCTAGTCAAACTATTTTAGTAAAATTAATAGACGATTGGGATTGTCTATTGTGCAGTGCGAGTACTTTCAGCACATGGTAATTGTTAAAGTTTTGAACTTGTTGATAATGATGAGGTGATCAGTAATCAGATTTCTAGCTCCCTTGATTAATTTTAACTAGTGGTCCAAGAAAGCTAAATGTAAGTTTTGAATAGTAAGAAATGCACTGATCAGTTGGTCAGTGCGCAGTTGTTTAGTATGACAATGTTCTTTTATCATTGTTGGTTAGATTACTTTACATTGGCACAACACTGCTGAGGTTTATTGTTATGTTAAATATATGCTCCTTCATTTCTGAACTGGACATTGCATTGTTTGGACTCTTGAGAATGTTTTGTTGCTGCGCAGTGAACCATATATATTGATGAAGATCATAACTACATAATATAACAAGTACTATCTTCCCTTTGGATATTTGTGTTTTAGAAAATTGACCCTTTGTGATGAAAGTAGTAGCTTGTGTTGTGTGAAGATGGTGATGCGCAAGTGAGGAAGAAGCTTTATGTGCCGTTAGTGGAGGACAAGAATAATCACATGAGAGTGCTCAACATCTCTTGTGTTGATGATCTGGTTGTGAATTTGATGGATATTTTAAGACCGGCTGCGGTGAATGCCGATGGAAATGAATGCGAAGAAGGTAGTGCTTCACTTACTTCTTACAAGCCTTATCAGTGATTTATACATTGTAGAGTTTGTAGTCATTCTTTACAATTGATAGTTTCTGTGATTTAGACCACAAACACCAGTTAGACTTACTGCCCTCATTATTTGACATTAAAATTTGAATTAATTATAAATGGAAGATTACAAAAGTTAGGATTGGATCAATTATGTTAATGCTGGTTAAGCCTCAAAGTTTATAATCATGTTTAGTGTCTTTTATTTCTCTTTATGTGTGTAGGACTATCTAAAGACTGATTATCTAAAACCATGTTAGGGTGTGAACATTTGACCAGTGTTTCTAGTTCTTAAAAGGCCCTGTATCAATTTACCCAGGTTTAGACATCAGAGTGTTATCAAACTGGGTAATTTCTCAGTTAGAAGATGTGGACAACCTTTAGTTTTTCATTTTCTTGAAACTCGATCATGACATATTTCTTGTTCTTCACTCAGATGTAGTCTAGTCTAGCATTTCTTTTCCGGAAAGCTTAGTTCTGGTATCTTGTTTGTTTTTAATGTCTTAACTTTTCCTTATTTGGGCACTTCGGTGTAAATAAACTCTTTCCAAAAAGAATGCCAGCAGCTGGAGCACC
The DNA here is from genome assembly GCF_958449725.1 of Rosa rugosa. Classification (NCBI taxonomy): domain Eukaryota; kingdom Viridiplantae; phylum Streptophyta; class Magnoliopsida; order Rosales; family Rosaceae; genus Rosa; species Rosa rugosa. The sequence continues at coordinate 11,748,338 of NC_084825.1, forward strand.
CAAATCTGGGAACTTGACTTATGGTTAGGCATTGTTTGTCATTTTATACAGAATTGGATGCACAATTTTGCGACAACTTCATGTCATTATCTGCATGAAATACAAGTTGGGAATCGATATTTCAGGACGTCCTTTGATTTTATTTAGTTTTTTTTTTTTTTTGTAAGTTTCTATTTCTTTTGTAATTCGTCTTTAAAGAGGAAGAGAAAGGGGACAGTACGTTTGGTGGGTTGATATAATGCCTATCTTATATAGAAACCATCACTTTTGAGAAATTTTAATGTATTCGTGTCTGTCCCCATTGTTCCCAACAGTGTCCAGTTTTACCAATAATAAAGAATTTTGAGATGACAGACTAGGAATCAATCCCAGCTATGGAAAACGCCTCACAACTTGGACGTGTGAATCACTCAGAAGAAGCCTAGAATTTTGGAGTCTTGTTCCTAGAACGAAGGCCATCACCTACCCTCATATATTACGAAAAGACAAAACTTAGTATTAGCTTCAATGATTTCTTGGTTATCTAAACATCAATCTTTGATTCTAATTGAATGACTGATTGGTCAAGCCTCTAGACCTTCTAGATTTATGCGACCTCTACATCTTATTACATGAGCATTTAATATACTCATTTTGAAGATCTTCTGCAGCATCTATTCGTTCTTTCTGTTAGGTGTGTAATAAGCTAAATCCTAACTATGGCCTTCTGCACAAGATGAATGAAATGAGATGTACATGCCTGTGACTTTCAATGTGGGCTTGATTTGTTGGAAATTTTGATTGTGTATTTCAAAATACTTTGTGTAACTCCCAATGCTTTGAAAAACTATTTACTATACATTTATGCTAAAACATTACTAATTCATTATGTTCATAATATTAGGGCATATTAAGGTTACGGGAGTTACAATATTCCAATAATTATCTTATTAAATTTGCATAATATCTCTAAACTTTTTCATCTACTATATATACCTATCACTTCTGATCTTACACACACAATGAAACTCATTATTTTCTATATTTCTCTCAGTAGCCATTTTTCTAGTGAGTTCTTTGTTCTTGCTCTTCCATAATGCCAAAGGAAAAATCAAGCATTTCTAGGATCCAAGTTTGCGAGTGTACGCTTACAATGATTAACGGTTGTTGTACCCTGGAGGGTAGGGCGCCACAAACCTGCTACACCTAGACATTGTCTCCGAGGGGCGAAATCTACTCTTAAGGGCAGTGTTTACACACCTCAACCTTAAACTCTTTTCGAGTAATGTGTCATTCGAAAGCCTATAAATCCAAGAGATAAGTTCTATAATCCTTGTTATTTAATTTATTATGACAATAATATTATGATTATTATTTGTTATTAATATATTGTATTTTTGAGATCTTGTAGGAGGTGAAATCTGGTGACGGAAGTAGCATCCATCGACCAAATTCTCCAACATGATTATCATCAATGTTCCGTATTTTGTAGAGCATATATAAGTTATGTTGTTTCCTATCATAATCCTTAAACTGAATATATCAGTTTATGGCCTGCCCCATTCCATTTTATGATCAGATGAGTACTGTGAATCTTTTGCAACGTGACTGTAACAGAAGAAAAGAGCTTTTTCTATTAGTCATTATTCTACCTGTCACGCCCCGAATTTTGAATAATAAATTCAAATCCGAAACCTGAATAATTACAATTACAAAAAAACCAAATCTCGAAACTTCGAGTTCATTATTACAATTCACTCTCACAATATATTATAAAGCTCAAATGAGCATAACACACCTCACAACTTACAATTGTTGTAAAACTCTAACAATTGCTCTAACCGCACGATCACCGTCCTGGTTCTCCTGTCCTGTAGGATTACCCGCTACACAATTTGAATAGTGTACCGGGAGTTGCAACAACACAAAACCCGGTAAGCTTTTTACAGCCAGTATGAGTAAACAAGAAAGAATTGTTGATTTATTAGATTTCAAGACTACCACAAACCCACGTTACTTTCTCACTCTCATATATATATATAGACACTTATGAGTTACTCTCAATTTAGCTCATAAGATCACTCACTCTCATATATATATGTAGACACTTATGAGTTACTCTCAATTTAGCTCATAAGATCCCTCACTCTCATATATATATATAGACACTTATGAGTTACTCTCAAATTCGCTCATAAGATTTCCCAACATTTGGTAGACAGACTCATATATATATATAGACCCTTATGAGTTACTCTCAATTTCCCTCATAAGGTTACCATATATATATTGACACTTATGAGTTACTCTCAATTTCACTCATAAGGTCACTCCACATTTGGCAGACAGACTAGAGCTCTAACTGAACGTAACCACTCGTCCGGCCACAGACGTGATTACGATTTAATACTATTAATAACCACCAGCCCGGTACGAGAGCGTGATTCACTAATAGATGCCATGGTCACCTCGTGACCTAGTGATATCCACAGATCACAACAATTTATTGTTCCTCAACAATAAAACTCAACACCTCTCACAATATATTGTTTCTCAACAATAAACTCAATACCTCTCACAATATATTGTTTCTCAACAATAAACTCAACACAACTCCAACAATACATATTATTTCACGTAATAATATATATACAGACATTCACACAGGAATGTCTAATACACCAACAATAGTTCATATGATTGCAAAATAAAGCAATTAAATATATTGGGTTCGTAATATGAACCACGTGAGGTTTACTCACCTCGATAATCCCGCTGCGTCTTCAATTCAGCTCAAAATACGATCCACAATCGTCCACCAACTCAAACCGTCAATCACCTAGTCCAATAATGATCTTGACTTAGCCAACAACTCAAATATGTAATTAAACGACGATCCAACGCTCAGATTCAAATTAAACGATGATCCAACGGTCGGATCTGAATTTAATGATGATCCAACGGTCGGATCCTCACGGATCGCCTTTAGGATCATCCTCCAAAATTATCACGAAGATCCAACGGTCAGATCTTCCTGAATCGCCTTTACTAACATCTCCACAAAATTATATGAAAATCCGACGGTCAGATTCTCACGAATCGCCTTCCGAATCACTATTTCTCAATTATACGAAGATCCAACGGTCGGATCTTCGCCCATGACCTCACAAGGTCACCGGGACAGTCATACGATCAACATATCCAAAATTGAAGCAAAACCGATGGTCAGATCTTCACAGATCGTAAACCGAAGATAAACGTAAAAACGTTAAATAGTAACGTCAAAACGTAAATCCACTATTTATCAACTTTTTCTAACATGACCATGTTATATATCAAAACGCTCGTATGGATGCATAGATCATCGCCTAGATAATGAAAACTCGAAATATGGTCTGATGCGCCGCCACAAGCGGTGGTCAGTGGGCGGTCAACGCGGCGGTCAACGCCGGTCAACCACCTCAGATGGCAAAGTGACCAACTACAAACTGGTTCAAAATGAAAGGGTGGTCGACTTTCATACCTGGAGCTAAGCCTGGTTCGGCCTAGATCGTCCTAGATCAAGCGTTGAAGTTGGATTAATCTCGTGCGTCTGATCAGATTCCAGATTGAATCAGGGACGTCGAAATCTTCAACTCGTGATCTTTCACTCCACACTCCAAATCGTCAAGCAAGGAGGATATGAGGATGATCAGGGGAAGGAGGAGATCACGAAAATGGGGAGGATCGGCCCGTGCAACGCCGGCGTCGATGAGATCCGGTCGGGTCGGTTACTTCGCCTGGGGTCGCTTCGATCCAGGTTTGGGGGCAACGGTGGTGCAAGACAGTGGCACCAGGCGACTGGGCGGCTTGCGGCGATCACAAGGAGGGCCGGGTCGTGGCCGGAGGACGCCGGAGGCCGGAGATGGGTCCGGGTCGGGTCAGTCGAATAGTTCCGGGTCTGAGGGTTTTCGATCGAGAGAGAGAGAGAACCGGAGGGACTATTTAGCAAAAAGGGAAAAGTTTCGTCCTTAATGAAAGAAGGGCTAAAGTCTGTTTAGTCCTTGTACTATGCCTCTCTCATCGTTTCAGTCCCTGACATTCCAATTTAATCTGAAAAGTCCCTGAGGTCTCAATTTCCGTCTAATAGGTCCTTTCCGCGGGAAATTAGGAATATGCCTTGGGTGAAATGTCCAATATACCCCTCAGTTATTTTTTTCTTTCTTTTTTTTTCCTTTTTAATTTATTTTTTTCCTTTTTAATTTCTTTTTTTTCTTTTTTCTTTTTCCTTTTTAATTCATTTTTCCTTTTTTTATTTTTATTTTTTTCCTTTTTCCATTTTAATTTCTTTTTTTTTCTTTTTTCTTTTTCCTTTTTAATTTTTTTTTTCATTTTTTTCTTTTTCCTTTTTAATTTCTTTTTTTTTTTTTTCATTTTTTTTACTTTTTAATTTCTTTTTTTCCTTTTTTCTTTTTTCTTTTTCATTTCTTTTTTGCTTTTTAATTTCTTTTTTTCCTTTTTTATTTTTCCTTTTTAATTTCTTTTTTGCTATTTTTTTTTTCTTGTTCCTTTTTAATTTTTTTTCCTTTTTAAGTTCTTTTTTCTTTTTCGTTTTGCCTACTTTCTACTTCCTCAACCCACCAATCCCATTCCGATCAAACTCCACAACCCATCTGTTTCCCAATCAGCTCGGAAATTCGCCGCTAAACCGCTCCCCTCTTGTTTTCACATCCTACTTCTCTCTCTCCCACTCAAATCCCACTTTCTCTCTCCACATCAAGCCTCAATTTGGAAACTTTTCACTGAAAATTACCATTTTTTAACTTTTCACTGAAAACTACCATTTTTTCAAACTCTGAGGTTTTTGGGTCTTGCTCAAAATGGTGATTTGGATTTTGGGTTTGGTTGAAATGGTGGTTTTTGATGGCCAAGTTGACAAAAACCAGAAGTGAAGAAGAAGAATAGTGATGGAAAAGAAAAATGGCCGCTGGCGTGGAGAACAAGAATTGGGGTTTCGGGTCGATCTGGATTGGTTCGCCGACGTGGCGCTACTGATGCAGCAGAATACGATGGTCATTAAAAAGGAAAAAGAAAAAAAAAAGGAAAAAAAAATTAAAAAGGAAAAAAGAAAAATAAAAAAAGGAAAAAAGAAATTAAAAAGAAAAAAGAAATTAAAAAGAAACAAGAAAAAAAAAGAAAAAAAAAGGAAAAAGAAAAAAAAAGAAATTAAAAAGGAAAAATAAAAAAATGAAAAAAAAATGAAAAAGGAAAAAGAAAAAAGAAAAAAAAAGAAATTAAAATGGAAAAAAGAAAAAAATAAAAAGAAAAAAAGGAAAAATGAATTAAAAAGGAAAAAGAAAAAAGAAAAAAAAGAAATTAAAAAGGAAAAAGAAAAAAAGGAAAAAAATAAATTAAAAAGGAAAAAAAAAAATAACTGAGGGGTATATTAGACATTTCACCCAAGGCCAATTCCTAATTTCCCGCAGAAAGGACCTATTAGACGGAAATTGATACCTCAGGGACTTTTCAGATTAAATTGAAATGTCAGGGACTGAAACGATGAGAGAGGCATAGTACAGGGACTAAACAGACTTTAGCCCATGAAAGAATTTGGAAAATTTCTCTATTTATAGAAAAAACCCAATTTTAAAATATTCATAACTTAATCATACGAACTCCGAATATTGCGTTCCACATGTCCACGAACTCGTATCGACGAGCTCTACAACTTTCATGAAGGAAGTTTTCCCAAATTTTGAACGTATAAAAAGTCAACTTTGTTGACCCCCTAAAAACGTTCGTTTTCGAAAATAAAATCGTTCGAACTAATTCCACGACTTCTCCAAGGTTCGTACTCGCTCCTACTATCGTGAAATCATTTCTAAAAATCCACGGAATTTAATTTGGATTTTTTCGGGTATTACAATCTACCCTCCTTAAAGAAATTTCGTCCCGAAATTTGAGCGTAAGTCAATTCCTCTCGATTAAGGTTGACCTAACCATAGAATCTCCATCTTTTCCAAATCTGTAGTAATCTACAGAGCCTCAACCCTTTGTATAAAAATACATTCCTATGGCCACTAAATCCTTTCATCACAAACGTAAACGCACAACACAACTGTTCAACATCAATCCACATCAATTACACAAAATCATCACATGGATCATCTCATAGATCCTCACATAGATCTTCACATAGATCATCACATAGATCTTCACATAGATCATCACTCTGTGCTGGCATACAAGCACAGTAAACACTCTCACAAAGTGTTTCGCTACTCAATTAGCATCACGGTAAATCTCCATAGTAAAACTTAAGCATGCACCACTCTTCACAACCATAGAGATGCATCACTCAAAACAAATCATCCCCAAAAGCACGCCAATTAATTATGTCACCCAATGATGATGACTTGGGCTTGCTCAATCCTTAGGCTAAGCACTAGGGCTGGCCAATTGGGCCTGAAGAAATCGGACCATCCACATTTCGAACCGGCCCAAACCACTTTGGGTTTAACATTTGGGCCTACTATTCGGGCCGAACAATTGGGCTTACTATTTGGACCTACCAATCGGCCCACCAACTTCCAGCTCGGCTACGGTATGAAATTGTACATACCGTATATACGTATACATACCGTACAGATCGTGTATACGTATGCATACCGTACAACTGTATATACGTATGCATACTGTACAGACCGTATATACGTATGTATACCGTACATACCGTATATACATCCGTATATCAAGCATATACGAGACCCAAAAATATTTGTAAGAGGTAGGGTTCGAACTCCCGACCTCAAACACGAAGGTTTTGCTCCCAACCACTGAAGCAAGAGCTGCCTTCATTAATATATGCTCACGTGTTATATTTATTATGTCATAAGTGACATAAATAAAATAACGGGGAAGGCAAGGTTCGAAACCTCAACCTGCCGCATGAAACCTTTGTCCCCCAACCACTGGAGCACAAGCTGTGCTTAATATAATGTGTACAAATTTTATACTTATTATGTCATAAACGAACATAATAAAAATAAACGAGAGGTGAGGTTCGAACCTCAGACCTCTTGTACACGAACTGTACACTCAACCACTCGAGCACGGCTGCTCACGTTATTATCCATACCAATCCTTTTATTTAAACCAACTGTTTCAACTGTTTCAACAATTCGGCCCAACTCATCCAAAACTGTTTCAGAAACTCGGCCCATCATGTCCAAAACTGTTTCTGAAACTCGGCCCATCAGGCCTCCACCCACAGCTACAGTGATGCCTTGATCCGAGACAGGCCCAAGTACGGCCCACTTGTGTCACGGCTTATCCCTTCCGTGATTTACGGCAGTCAAATCTGCTTTCGGCTAAAGCTGTCTGCCACAGCATCTCGAGGTTCGGCCTGTCCCCTTACACGCTCTCCACGCGCCAACAACTTTTCCGGGTTTTCGGATGACTTTAATCCAACGCGTGGATTCAAATTCTGAGATCGTTCATCCAACGGTGGAGATCTGCTCACCTTGTTCTATAAATAGGTGCATTCTGGGGAAAAACTGTTCACTCCAAAAGAAAAGAAATTTTCTTCCGAGCTCAAGCCTTTCTCTCTCAACTCTTCAGCCTTTCTCTTCTCAAATCCTTTCTTCATCAATTTCAATCCTTCTCTTCTGATCTTCTCTCCCATCTAGTTGATTCAATCCCATCTTTCCTCTGAACTTTCAGATCTTCAATCTTTTCCTCCAAATCTTCAATCCTTCTTTCTCAGATCTTTTCTTCCATTTGAAGATTCGATCTCATCTTTCCTCTGAGAATCTCAGATTTCCAATCACCAGTTCAACAACTCCAATCCTTCTAACAAAATCTCCCTCAAACACTAAACCATGTATTCCTCGATTTCCACATCCTCTCACCCCATGACCCAAGAGCCACGAACTCTGCAACTAATGGAGCTCCAAACCCCGCAACAAATGGAACCACAACAACAGCAACCAACAGAGGAGGGAGGAAACAACCAAGCAGCTGGAAGTAGTGCCAACATGGATTTCTGGCGAAGCCGTACCAGGTGGATTCCTACTCCAGAACAAATAAGAATCCTCAAGGATCTTTACTATGTCAAGGGATTTAAGTGCCCAACTACAGAGCAGATTCACGAGATCTGTCTCCAGCTGAACCAGTATGGGTATGTTGAGGGTAAGAACATTTACTTTTGGTTCCAGAACGTCAGGGCTCGAGAGAAGCAGATGAATAGGTGTAATCAGGCTGCTCCAGTGCCCATGGGAACTAGTTCTCTTGGTACTGGTAGATCCATTGATCTCAATTTTGGGTCCACTGGTTCTACTGGTGCTAGTGGATCCATCGACATCAATTTTGGGCCAGCTGGTGGATCCATTGACATCAATTTTGGGTCCACTAGTTCTACTGATGATGGTAGATCCATTGATCTCAACTTTGGTTCCACCTATTCTACTGGTAATGAAGGATTTCTTGATTTAAATTTTGTTTCATATTCTTCCTCACACTTCAACACTAATACCAGTCCAACTCTTTTGGCACAACAGGAGGACAAACATCCCTGCAACAACGAGGAGGAGATCACCAGGAGGTTCAAACTCTTCCTCTGTTCCCCGTGCACGGCGAGGACGTCTTTGGTAACCTGAAGACTACTTCCGAGGAAGGTAGTGCACATGATTACTATTTCGGTGGCTCAGGCGGTTACAACCGTGGATCTCCAGTTTCTCTTGAGCTCAGCCTCAACCCATCCGGAGCTGCTGACTAGGCTTAGTACAGCATAGTCCTCGTTTTCCTTTTTCTTTTTTTCTTTTTTTTTCTTTTTTTTTTTGTAATATAAACTCAATAAGATGGTGTGCATGTTTTCTTTCCTGTTTGTTTAACCAACAACAACACCAAGGATCGAACCTTGGTCACCCAATACTATTTTCAAAACCATAAACAACTCTACTGCACACATCTTTCATAATGATGCAATAAAAACAATCACTCAAAAAGAATCCAACAATCAAATAAGTCGCATCGAGGTCTAGCTAGTATCCTCTGAGTCAAACCAAACACAAACAATTTCGTCGTTAGAATTAGGGTTTAATAAAGCTAAACACATCCTGAGTTAGCTAGGAAAAACCCACATCCTTAGAGTTACCCATACAAATCTTATAAAATCTCAACCATTTCCTCTATTAATTGCTCCATTAAACTTACCACAATTCATACCCTATGAATTTACGATTTAGAAACCGAATCAAACTCCATATCACATAGTAATTCACTTGAACCACTATGGATATACCTAACAAAGTCACTAAAATCAATATCCGAAATTGCGTTTAACTATATCACCTAAGATCAATCACCAAAGGCACACACTCTCATCCAACATCCTTCACAAGAACTGATTCTAACTTTCCCAATTAATTACACCAAAATCAACTCCATTTCAAAACTTTAAGTGTCCCGCCTACTTAAACTTAAAACACAAACAACCTCAAATTCACTTCAGTCCAACTCCATACTACGATCCAAAACTTAAGAAAACTAGTTCACAAAATCAATTTCCTTCACTTAAATAAAACTATGTCCACAAGTCATAGTCAGGTCAACAGACCAAGGTGTCCAAATGGAGAATTTCCAATCCAGTTGTCTTTGTGAAACGCAAAATATCAATCAAAAATGATGCTCGCAACATCAACCACGTATATAAAACACGTTCCTCGAACTCGATTCAATTTTAGAATCACTAAAATTACTACTAGTCCCACTTCAATAACCCTTATGATTATAGGTACTTGTAGATAACTTAAATATATAGTCGTTCGTCTCAATCACTCAAACACAAGATCAAACTCCGTTCTCGCACCTCAAACTCTGCTCAACAACTTACAAACACATGGAAGAATTAACCACAATAATTCCTTCCCTAACCGCAACACTACTCACAACTCCACATGAGTCAAGAATCTATTCAAAAACATTAGTATATCCAACTTAAAAAGGCAAAATTACTATCGATTAATACTCGTATCCACATTACAGACGAGCATAGGTCCACACCATGCCTTCAACCAAACACTTCAACAATCAAAAGAACCTCATTTCCATAAAACAATCCTCGTTGACTTAACAGAGTTGAATCAAGAGGTTTCTATTCCTCAAGGATTGTAACTCGCGGCCACTGAACTTATTCCAATACGAACCTACAAGACAACTGTAAGGTTCTAAGTACAACCCCTTCGAATCTCCATCACCTAAGGAGTATAGTATGCTTGGCTAATACATGTATAACACCTAAAACACAGTATAAGTCAAATACAAATTCATATTAACCAAGTCAATACTATAGGGAAGGTATTCACGTTCCTAAAACGACCTAGCGGCCTAAACAACTCCCAACACTCACGCATACCCAATGACTTAGCCAATACCGAAGAGCACACGATGGGGATCCGCTGCAGACGGGCCATCACTCGGAAGGTATTGACACATCACCAAATATGCACCTTACGCTCTGATACCAAACTGTCACGCCCCGAATTTTGAATAATAAATTCAAATCCGAAACCTGAATAATTACAATTACAAAAAAACCAAATCTCGAAACTTCGAGTTCATTATTACAATTCACTCTCACAATATATTATAAAGCTCAAATGAGCATAACACACCTCACAACTTACAATTGTTGTAAAACTCTAACAATTGCTCTAACCGCACGATCACCGTCCTGGTTCTCCTGTCCTGTAGGATTACCCGCTACACAATTTGAATAGTGTACCGGGAGTTGCAACAACACAAAACCCGGTAAGCTTTTTACAGCCAGTATGAGTAAACAAGAAAGAATTGTTGATTTATTAGATTTCAAGACTACCACAAACCCACGTTACTTTCTCACTCTCATATATATATATAGACACTTATGAGTTACTCTCAATTTAGCTCATAAGATCACTCACTCTCATATATATATGTAGACACTTATGAGTTACTCTCAATTTAGCTCATAAGATCCCTCACTCTCATATATATATATAGACACTTATGAGTTACTCTCAAATTCGCTCATAAGATTTCCCAACATTTGGTAGACAGACTCATATATATATATAGACCCTTATGAGTTACTCTCAATTTCCCTCATAAGGTTACCATATATATATTGACACTTATGAGTTACTCTCAATTTCACTCATAAGGTCACTCCACATTTGGCAGACAGACTAGAGCTCTAACTGAACGTAACCACTCGTCCGGCCACAGACGTGATTACGATTTAATACTATTAATAACCACCAGCCCGGTACGAGAGCGTGATTCACTAATAGATGCCATGGTCACCTCGTGACCTAGTGATATCCACAGATCACAACAATTTATTGTTCCTCAACAATAAAACTCAACACCTCTCACAATATATTGTTTCTCAACAATAAACTCAATACCTCTCACAATATATTGTTTCTCAACAATAAACTCAACACAACTCCAACAATACATATTATTTCACGTAATAATATATATACAGACATTCACACAGGAATGTCTAATACACCAACAATAGTTCATATGATTGCAAAATAAAGCAATTAAATATATTGGGTTCGTAATATGAACCACGTGAGGTTTACTCACCTCGATAATCCCGCTGCGTCTTCAATTCAGCTCAAAATACGATCCACAATCGTCCACCAACTCAAACCGTCAATCACCTAGTCCAATAATGATCTTGACTTAGCCAACAACTCAAATATGTAATTAAACGACGATCCAACGCTCAGATTCAAATTAAACGATGATCCAACGGTCGGATCTGAATTTAATGATGATCCAACGGTCGGATCCTCACGGATCGCCTTTAGGATCATCCTCCAAAATTATCACGAAGATCCAACGGTCAGATCTTCCTGAATCGCCTTTACTAACATCTCCACAAAATTATATGAAAATCCGACGGTCAGATTCTCACGAATCGCCTTCCGAATCACTATTTCTCAATTATACGAAGATCCAACGGTCGGATCTTCGCCCATGACCTCACAAGGTCACCGGGACAGTCATACGATCAACATATCCAAAATTGAAGCAAAACCGATGGTCAGATCTTCACAGATCGTAAACCGAAGATAAACGTAAAAACGTTAAATAGTAACGTCAAAACGTAAATCCACTATTTATCAACTTTTTCTAACATGACCATGTTATATATCAAAACGCTCGTATGGATGCATAGATCATCGCCTAGATAATGAAAACTCGAAATATGGTCTGATGCGCCGCCACAAGCGGTGGTCAGTGGGCGGTCAACGCGGCGGTCAACGCCGGTCAACCACTTCAGATGGCAAAGTGACCAACTACAAACTGGTTCAAAATGAAAGGGTGGTCGACTTTCATACCTGGAGCTAAGCCTGGTTCGGCCTAGATCGTCCTAGATCAAGCGTTGAAGTTGGATTAATCTCGTGCGTCTGATCAGATTCCAGATTGAATCAGGGACGTCGAAATCTTCAACTCGTGATCTTTCACTCCACACTCCAAATCGTCAAGCAAGGAGGATATGAGGATGATCAGGGGAAGGAGGAGATCACGAAAATGGGGAGGATCGGCCCGTGCAACGCCGGCGTCGATGAGATCCGGTCGGGTCGGTTACTTCGCCTGGGGTCGCTTCGATCCAGGTTTGGGGGCAACGGTGGTGCAAGACAGTGGCACCAGGCGACTGGGCGGCTTGCGGCGATCACAAGGAGGGCCGGGTCGTGGCCGGAGGACGCCGGAGGCCGGAGATGGGTCCGGGTCGGGTCAGTCGAATAGTTCCGGGTCTGAGGGTTTTCGATCGAGAGAGAGAGAGAACCGGAGGGACTATTTAGCAAAAAGGGAAAAGTTTCGTCCTTAATGAAAGAATTTGGAAAATTTCTCTATTTATAGAAAAAACCCAATTTTAAAATATTCATAACTTAATCATACGAACTCCGAATATTGCGTTCCACATGTCCACGAACTCGTATCGACGAGCTCTACAACTTTCATGAAGGAAGTTTTCCCAAATTTTGAACGTATAAAAAGTCAACTTTGTTGACCCCCTAAAAACGTTCGTTTTCGAAAATAAAATCGTTCGAACTAATTCCACGACTTCTCCAAGCTTCGTACTCGCTCCTACTATCGTGAAATCATTTCTAAAAATCCACGGAATTTAATTTGGATTTTTTCGGGTATTACACTACCACCAGGAATTTCAGTTATTTTGTGCCTGTCCTCAACTTCCAAGCCATTTTCATTATAACATAAGTTCATTCTGGATGGTATTTAAAGTTGATTAGTGCTGGTGTTCACTCTACAGTGAAGTTCGTGTAGAAGGCTTGGAGACCATCGATTATCTGGACAACATGCAGAAGAGGAAAAGTAGTAATGAGGAAGGAGATGCTATAACATTTGAATCGGAGGTAAGTCTACTAGGCTATTCATTTCTAGTTTTTGCATTAATTAATATGATTCTAATTATTTATTTATTATTTATGTAACTCTGATCAGGTGGACAAGATATATCTTAGAACTCCTACAAAGATTGCAATTCTGGATCATGAGAATAAGAGAACATTTGTGGTACGCAAAGATGGTCTTCTAGATGCTCGTAAGGATGAATCAATCTAATACATTTCACAATGATGTTATTGTTGCTTGTGGTATTGTGTTTGCAGTTAAATGCCTGGTTTTACACCATTTAACATAAGCCATGAATAACGGAAGTTCATTGTTGCATATACCATTGTAACATTATTACAAGGGACAAGATATCTTGGCACTTTCTCTGCCATAAGATGCCTAGGATCTGTGTAGAGAACAGTTTGCCAAGTTCTGAATTAGTTGTGCTTAAAGTAAAAATATTAGTCATCACCGGCATACATCATCCTCATGATAAAGTATATTGAATTTGTTTTGTTTAGGTGTGTTTTGTTTTATTAACATGCTGCACTGACTAAAGTAGTTCCTGTGGTTATGCTGCTCTCATGCCCTTTGGAATTATAGCACGCACACTCACCTTTTAATTCACAGAAAAGTGCATCCAGTGACTTTGATCGAGTCATTATGGGGATTGTACTATTTGAATCAACTTGTTTTGTTTCCTATTGCCTTTTTAATATAATATGTCATTTTGCGTGTTAAGGTTGATTTGCTGAAGAACAAATTTGGCTTTGACGAGAAAGTCGGTCAAATGGATTACAAAAGAGGTGGACTTGTTAGCATGCACAAGTTTGGTTTATGGGAAATAAGTGAAGGGTTCACTCTTCAATACTTTCATAATAGAGTAATCGAACAGCGGATGCAGACAACAACTTTTACTCATCTCCAATTGCAGTCTTCTTTTCTTGTAATGGCATTTTCTACTTAAGAAAAGCCTGAGTTTCTTAGTTTATGGGTTGTTGGCATTCTTTCACTACTGTGTATATATATTTGGAATCAATTTCAATTTCACTTCTTTGATTTCGTTTTTACAGATTGTAATCATTGAATGTAGATTAGTTTTCCCTCTTTGAATATTGTTGCAGCAGCAGCAGCAACTTAATTCATTGCTTTTGCTTCATCAGTGTGCATTATTGTGTTACCAAGTAGCAGCCAGGGCTCTCACTAAAGCATGCACTCACCTTCATCACTTACTTCACAGCTTGATTGCATTTTCTTTTCTAGTTTGATGCTGTGAAATCCTATATTTCATTTTGTTTTGATGGCTGTATTTCATCTTGTTTGATAAATAGAAAATCATGCAACCATCTTAGCCAAAGAAATTAAAGTACAACAAACTAAATGGATAGAAAACATTTCATTAAATCATCATAATCTCATTCAACTCCAATTATGAAATTGCAATTGGAAGTGTAAAGGATTTCACGAGACCTCATTACATCTTTCAATTTTGTAACTAACAAAATAAATTACTCTTCTAAAATAAAAACAATGTGACATCTCCATGAAAATATTATCCATTTGCTCATGTTGAGTAAAAGTCTTGTTATTTGAGCTAGATCAAACACTCTCCATTAATTTGTAGTCTGATCATAAGCATAAATGGTCAGACATGGAACAAGAATCCATATGGGAATTGATAAATCAATTAAGGTAGATACCAAGAAAACAGACACAACTTACTTAGAGGTCAAATGCATTTTTATCCAGTATTCTAATTACAATGCAATCTTGATCATAGAGGATAGGAAAGGGAGACTAACTTTACCCCAATCACAATGCCGAAAATCTTTATACCACATGAATGATAAAGACTAGTGTGTTTAAACGTAGAACGGTGCATTGAAGATGACATGCATGTACAAAGCATACAATGTTTCCAAGTAAAAGAGATTACGTTAGAAGCAATTATCATCAAACAATACTATTGCCCAAGTCCAAATTTTTTTTTTATTTTTATTTTTTGTCAAGAATATGGTCAAGTGCTACTTGACTCGACCTTCTTATTTAAGTGGCAAATAGTCAAATGGCGAATCCTGCAGTTTGTTGATATAAACCATGCTTGAACTCTCACATGCACTGCTGCCCTTAACTTCTTAAAGCAAAATACCTCGAACTTTAGCCAACAACAGCCTACTCAAATTCCCAGTGTATTATAATCTTAAGTTTAAAATCTAGAGAACAACAGGCAACAACTATTTATACCTATATGTATTACAAACCTCTAATTATAGCACAGCTAGCCACCTGAGCTTCTATCCTTGCTTCCCTTTCACTTCTACCAGCAATACCATATGAGTTCCCATTTATGCAAGCCAAGTTGAAGCAGTATAAAGGAAGAAAATGCTGCAGAAACTAAATGGCCAGAATATCAACAACTTACAGCAAACTTAAGAAGAAGACATAACTTTCCAACCCCAAAGTCTCCAATCAACAAAAGCTTAAACAAGTAAGTAATCATTGCAGGCAGAAGAGAACATTTCAAGACGGTCAATGATATGCTATTCTCAAAATTCCGAATACATACAACCTCCAAAATTCTAGACACAAACTAATAATCAACACTTTCGGTCAAACCATAATGTAAACTATATTTAGCAAAAAAGCCAATAGCACATTAAGATCATAGACCAAGGTCTAGCTGAACCAATAACCTCAAACCACAATCCAAGCTAAACATTAATTCTCATAAGCCAAATCACCATCAACTAGTGTTTGGCTCCAATTTTGCTGCAGCTGGTCAACAGTCTCTTTTCTTGCGCGGGCGTGCCAGCACCGTTCGGGTGCGGTCGTCGGAGGTGTCCCTTGACCTGACTTCTATCAAGCGATTGTAGACGAGGAGAGCACCAACCTCGTCGTGGGATTCTTTGTGTCTCGTGGTGAGGACTTTGCTGAAGTTTCTTCTTGTTCACAAGTCGATACTCAATATTGCAGATTGAGCAGAGCGAAATCACCGGGAAGTATTGAGATCTTGCTAAAGCGTGACTTTAGCTTGGCTGGGTTGCTAGGGCGTTACCCTTGCTTGGCTGGTTCTGTAACCGTTGTGGTCGCGGCACTACCGTCGGCTCCCGAGGAGACTAGGACTGAAGTACGTTGACAGAGGGTTTGGTGGCACTGAAAGTCGGCTTCTGAGAAGACTAGGACTAGGAGTGTGATCACCGGTAAGAGAAAGAGAAGGAAAGGAGTTGCTCTTAGAGAGGTTTGCTCTAGAGAGAACTTAGATCATCTTAGAGATGTTTTGATGTTGTGAATGTGTCCTTTAGAATGAGAGGATAAGGTGTTTATATAGGGAAGAAAAAGAAGAGTGAAATGATGAGTGGAAGAAAAATAATGAAAGTGGAGTATGAAAGTGATTTGTAAAATATGGAAAAGATAGAGAAATGATGAAATGAAAGCAAGGCATGAAGGTGCAAAAACATGGAAGTGATGATGATCTATTAAAGAGATTGTAGTAGAAAAATATATCCAAGGAAAAAAAGAAAAGCATCTAGCTTTCTTCATGTGGGTAGGAAACATGAACATGTGAATATTGAGCTGGTTTTAGGTCAGTTTCTGCCCCTTTATTCCTTCAATTATTTCTCCAACAAGCCTTCAGAATGAGCCTTCGACTTCTTCATAAAAAATGTTCCACTATGAGTGTAGATCATCCTGACAAATTTTCAGAGCTTTATTCCATGCGGTTGGGCTGGAAATGATGCCGGACCTCTTACAGGTCCAGTTTTCCAGTTTTGCTTCTGTAGAAAATTGGACTGATTGTTTGAAGGTCTTCCACTCAAAACTAGCTCTGGCACTCTTCATAAGAAATGATCCTTGGGCTTTCTAAATTTAATCTGGAAAGTTTTAGCTCATTTAGATTTCATTTGGTTAGTCTGCCGCCCCTCCTTCCTTGTTTAGCTCGGTTTCTCCTAGCCGAAGTAGGAAAATGTGCTACAGTTGACTTTTCATGTTTCCATGCTTCCATAGTAGGCTTTATTTAGCCTCTAAATATATATTTCGAACTTGTCGACAATATATAGCTTGAGCCACTGACATTGGCTCAATTTCTCCAAGACGTGTCTTGTCATGCCAAAATGCTCATTTTGGATCCAAACAACTAGATGGGTAAAGCTATGGTATGTTAACATTTCTCATACATCAACTATTTTTACAACTTCAATGACTCATGTTACCACTTTGAGGACTAATATTACTATTTTGAAGACTCATATGGTAAACTAAGAAAATTTACCACTTTAAGGACTCATGTTACCACTTTGAGGACTAATATTACTATTTTGAGGACTCATGTGGTAACTAAGAAAATTTACTACTTTAAAGACTCATGTTACCACTTTGAGGACTAATATTACTATTTTGAGGACTCATTTTACCACTTTTAAGGCAATTGTATGCATGTCATACGTTAACACATTGTAGAATTTTCCCAACTAGATTTGCTTAAAAATTAAAGGAATAATCCTTCTGATTCTACTAATCACGAAGAATAAAGTTAATAAAACAAATAAAATTTCAATAAAAAATTTGCCTCTGGACCTTGCTCTGCGTCCTGATGACACTGACTCCTCCACCACTATCGGGAAGTAAGTGGAGGTTGAAGGAAAGTGAGAGGACTGTGGTGATGGGAAGAGAAATGAAATGAATCTGATAGCTAAAATGAGGGAGTTGGAGGGAAGTCTAAATTTAAGGGTTTCCATATAAGAGGGAAGTGAAATTGCACAAGCGGGAAACTTGATATTTCCTAAGTTGCTGAAAGCGGGATTTTGAAATGTTAAAATTGAATGCCTTCACCAATTCGTTCAAGTAATTTATTTATCTATTTTAACACCATCATTAAGAGTTATATGATTGTCACTATATGTGATTATGATTATACATTGGTTTTCAATTGGTAATTACCGATCATTGGATGAGATCATTGTAGAAAATTCAGTCAATTTTGTTTTTGGATCGGTCTCGATCAATTTGGTTTACCATAATTTTATAGGAAAGTTTTATAGTACATATCAGTATGTCATACTCACATTTACAAATGTGACAACAAATTTGTTGTCATTGTGGTAACTTAAATCCTATTTTGTGTAATCTTAGTTCTATTAATGATAATTATACCAACTACGACCTTATTACAAATTTTTGAACAAATTTGTTGTCAATATTGCAATTTTGGTTTAACTACATGTAAATAGTGTAAACGAATGAAGTAACTTTGTTATCAATATTGTAATTTTGATTCATATAAATTGTCATTTTTGTTCAAATAGATGTAAAATCAGTGTATGATAAACATCACAGTATCATAGTTTGTCTAAATTTTATAACCCTATAATTACATATTAGATTCCTCTAAGGATAACCTTGTTGAGACTTACTATTAAGTTTGTAACGGAAGTTAGTTTTGTAACTATTATGTTGACTGATGCCGTAACAACCACCAACCATACCAATAATTTCAACGACATGTGTAACTACTCAGTGGATACATATAAAAGGTTGAAAATGAAATTTATCAGTTTTGATTTGGTTATTAGAAAGTAATATCAATGCGTTTACTAATGTTGTATAACTTGTTCATTACATATAGTAATATATGGACTTTCAAAAGAGACAACGCGGTGAAAGGTTAATTTGGAGAAAAATATTTTCAAACATCTAATATAATTACAGAGATTACAAAATAAATCTCGAACCCTTTAAGCAATCTAATATGTATGTGTGTGTGTGTGTATTAGTTATATCGAAAAGTATACATTCCACAAGCAACAAGGTAGAGGAAATAGAATTTATCAAAATTGACAGTTGGATCTATCATGATAAGAAGATATTGTCATGGTCAAAATTTCATCCATTTTCATCGTCCTTTGGATCTCAAACTACTAGGTCAACCCTAAACCCTAAATACCACATAAAACTAATATGCTCATAACCGCTCATTCGCAACTTGTTTTCGATTTGTCAGCTCTCACACTCTCATGGGTACGAGTTATATCAACTAATGTATATTTTTCAAAAAAATTATCTCCTCGAGGTTCAGCTCCCCTTAGGGAAGTATAAGTGTATAAAGGGTTGACCTTTGTTTGATGCTTTGATATCGAAATGACGATGGATCGGGTTAATTTTTTTACATACTACCTATTAATATGTTATAAATAGATGGATAATATCACATTTATTGATTTCCAGTTTCAATTTTTTGGATCACACAAAATCATTATATGTCTAGTGTAGGCCTCATCATGGGCCGGGTTAGGGCTAGCCCTACCCTAAATTTTAGGGCTTAGGGTAGGGCTGGGCTGGGCTTTGACCAAGTCAATGGAAGTTAGGGCCGGGCCGGGCTGAGGCTTCAATATGTAAGTCCTTACCGACCCTTAAAGCCCATCAGGTAAGGGTCAAAAGGGCCGGGTCGGGCCAGCCTTTCCAAATAGGGCTGAGCTAGGCTTTTGTTTAAATTACATAAACACAATTTTTCTAACTACATTAAAAAATAAAATAAAATAAAATAAAAAAGTTGGTACTCCCAAATCGGGGAGTCTTCTTCTTGTTTGGGCTGACATAGCCACTGGTGGACATGAAGGCCCAAGAGGATATGCAAATCCCACCATACTCCCTTGTTGGATTAAACCCTTCAAATCTGCCAAAAACACAGTTAAGATCAAAACATCTTCCAAAATACACAATCAAATGCAGGTTTGTTGGTACAAAAGAAAACAATTTGCCTCTAAAACTTTCAACTTTAACAGCAATGGAGCCAAATAAGCCTCCAAAAACCAGCTTTACCTTACCAAACAACTCAAAGGAAAGCAAGATTTCCTTCTGCTTGTTCCAGAGAGAAGAAAACCCACCAGTCAAACATAGCAGAGAATATCAGCCACAATTATGGGAAAGAATATAAGTTAAAAACAAAGAAAATTTCATCATCTTTATTAACTAAGGATTGAAGGGTACCAGAGGCTAGTAGCTGAACTCTTCAAGTGCTTTGAAGAGCTGAGCTCGACTGTGGTTCGGCTTCACTTTCCGTCGTCCTCATCTAGTTCGAAAATTCTGTTCATTAATGTTGTCAAGGTTGAGAGGCAAAGATAATCAAATAGGAATATGAGATGTGCATGCTTTGGTGGGTCTTCAATGACCTATGTTGTGTTGAAGACGATGGCAATGGAAAAGAGAACAAGGCCGCTACTACTAATCTTTAGGTCGAGAGGTAGAGATAGGACTTGGAGATTAGAGTTGGACTGTTAGAGTTGGGCTTAGCTAGACAAAAATGGGCCTCAAATAATGTTGGATTTAGGCAAAATGGGTTTGTGGACAGATTGTATATCTCTATGTAATTTTTTCACATATATTTCTATGTAATAGAAAATAGCAAAAACAAAATATAAATTTAAGGGCCGGGTACTGGCTCAGACGGGCCTGGCCGAGCTTCGTTTGCATGACCCATACCCTACTCTATTTGAGAAAGGGTCAGGCCGGCTCGCCATAATGGAAGGGTCGAGCGGGCTTAGGGCCCAAGGGCCATATGATGAGGCCTAGTCTAATGTGATCTAATTTGTTTACTAGTTGTATAAAAAAATATACCTTATATAAGCAACAGGGTGAAGGAAATAGAACTTATCAAAATCAACCTTTGGATGTTATCATGATAAGAAGATATGGTTATGGTAAAATCTTCAGCTATTTTCATTCGGGAAAATCGTCCAAACAATGTCTGAACTTTTCCAGACTATTAATTTTCATACCTATACTTTGAAAAATATCAAAATGGTACCTGAAGATTTTATCCCGACCCAATTTCCGTACCTAGCAACAGTAAAGTCGTCAACTCCGTTAAATTTTGAGGGGTAAATTTGGTAGTTCATATATTCCGGAAAAGAAATAAAAATAGAAAAAAAAAAATTTAAAATGAAAACTGATTCTTCTTTCTTTCTTCTTCTTCTTTGAATTGCTGCTTCGTGAAACCAAGGGCGAAGTGCTCTCTCGACTTGGTGCCCATTTTCGCGCCACCGGTGAACCTGAACCCGGCCACAACTCGCTCCAGAACTGCCCGCCCACGAAGGTCCGATTCGCGCGGTGGAACAACGCCAACGCCGAGAAATTCAACCAGCACCGCCGCGCCCAGCAAGAAATCGAGGATGACGTCCGCCCACACAACCCGCTCATGTGGTTTGGGATCAGAATCAGATGCAGAGCTCCACATTGAACCCTTTACCCAGTTCTGACTCTCAAGCTCCTCGAGCCACCCCGAAACTCCTCGTCTGGTTCATCCTCTTCGTCTCCGTCACTTGCATCGTCTACACCCTCAAGCGCGTCTCCCTAGACTAGGGGCATCCGGATTTGACTCACCTACACATTCTCTTCATACATTGAAGCACCAACCACATCATAAGGCGTCGGCGAGTCAATCCTAGTGGGATTTTATGGGTTTGAAGAACCAAATTGATGCAGCTTGAAATTCTGAGTTTGAAGAACCAAATTGAACCCAAAACCCAACTCCACCGATCTTCAATGCTATGTTTTTATACTCACAATTCTGGGTTTGAAGAAACAAATTGATGCAGCTTGAAATTTTAATCATGTCCCAAGCTAGTTGTGGAGGATCGCGAAGATGTGTATGCATATGATGATCCTAAAGATTATTATCCCTGCGAGGATGAAGAGGATGACCTGGATGAAGCTTACTTCATATCCAAAGGTCTCTTTTTCTTTCTTCTATATAATTTGATTGAGTTTCTAAGAAATGGGTAGTGATTAAAATGTCTGATTCTTGTTTTGATTTTGTGGGTTTTGGTTGTATGGTGATAGGGAAGCTTTTGGTGGATGCAATGACATGGGGGAAGTCTTTGATCAATAATGGGGCCAAGATCATGCTCACGGCAAACCTAGAAAATCTGGCAGAACCATTAGTGCCAAAATATGCAACTTCTCAGTTTAATCTTGAATCAGATAGAATTGCCCCATATGTTATTGAACAGAAAAAATCAAAAGATAAAAAGTGCAACAATGCCCAAGATCAAGGTGATACGGTGCTTGTGAAGAAGATAAGATGGCAGGAGATAAGATTGTCAGATTGTGAGGTTGATGAAGGAAAGTTGATAGCTGCTATTCATTTTGAGAAAAGAAAAAATTGTATTTAACTGAAAGGACATGTGGCAAACAATGATTGGTCTGCTTATGAAGCTGGTCCAAGTATTGTCCACTAGGTAAAGGGTTGCTCCGCATCTGATCAAAACCACATGAAGTGCCAAATTTACCCCTCAAAATTTAACGGAGTTGACGACTTTACTGTTGCTAGGTACGGAAATTGGGTCGGGGTAAAATCTTCAGGTACCATTTTGATATTTTTCAAAGTATAGGTATGAAAATTAATAGTCTGGAAAAGTTCAGACACTGTTTGGACGATTTTCCCTTTTCGTTCAATACAACCTTCGAAGGGCAAAAAGGTCATCAGATCGTACACTTGACAAACCGTCTGTTGGATGTGACAAGCACATCATTTTAGACTTCGGGTTTAAAACTCGGACGATTCCATCAAGTTATGATGTCAATCTACTCAGTCAACCAACAAAGACTTCATAACCCTATTTTTGGTCCTCATAAGCTTCAAATGGTAAGGGCCCCATCGGATCAAACCATTGAGACACCGACTATTAGATGTCCCAAATAAATTATTTTAGGCTTCGAGTTCAAATTTCAGAAAATTCTGTCATATTTATGACGACAATCCACTCGGTCAACCGATTAAGGCTTAATAACCCTATTTTTGTTCACTACAAGCTTCAAAGGGCAAGAGAGTCATCGGATCATACACTTGAGAAACCTTCCGTTATATGTACCAATTACATTATTTTAGGTTTCGGGTCCAAAATTCATAAAAATTCGTCATAGTTAGAACGTCGATCCACTTGGTCAACCGATTAAGGCATAATAAGACTATTTTTAATTCAATGCAAGCTTCAAAGAGCAAGGGCGACATCGGATCGTACACCTAAGAAACTTTCCGTTAGATACGCCAAGTACATTATTTTAGACTTTGGATCCAAAATTGGGAAAAATCCATCATCGTTATGATATCAATCAGCTCGGTCAAATGATTAAGGCTTAATTACCCTATTTTTGTTCACTATAAGCTTCAAAGGGCAAGAGAGCCATTTGATCGTACACTTGAGAAACCCTCCGTCAAATGTACCAATTACATTATTTTAGGCTTCGGCTCCAAAATTCAAAAAATTTTGTCATCGTTATGATGTCAATCGGCTCAGTCAAACGGTTAAGGCTTAGTAACCTTATTTTTTTCACTACAAACTTCAAAGGCCAAGGGCGTCGTTGGATCGTACACTTGAGAAACCTTCCGTCAGATGTACCAAGTACATTATTTTAGCCTTCGGGTGCAAAATTCAGAAAATTCCGTCATCGTTATGATGTCGATCGGCTTGGTGAAACGATTAAGGCTTAATAACAATATTTTTATTCACTACATGCTTCAAAGAGCAAGGGCGTCGTTGGAAAGTACACTTGAGAAACCTTCCATTAGATGTGCCAAGTATATTATTTTAGGCTTTGGGTCTAAAATTCGGAAGAATCCGTCATTGTTATGATGTCGATCGGCTTGGTCAAACAATTTAGGCTTAATAACCCTACTTTTGGTCACTACATGTTTTAAAGAGCAAGGGCTTCGTCAGATTGTACACTTGAGAAATCTTCCGTCAGATGTGTCAATTACATTATTTTAGACTTCGGGTTCAAAACTCAAACAATTCCATCAAGTTATGATGTCGATCTACTCAGTCGACCGATAAAGACTTCATAACCATATTTTTGGCCCTTATAAGCTTCATATGGCAAGGGTATCATCGGATCTTACCCTTGAGACACCGAATATAGATGTCTGAAATAAATTATTTTTGGCTTCGAGTTCGAATTTTAAAAAGTTCTATCATATTTATGACGTTGATCCACTCGGTCAACCGATTATGACTTAATAATACTATTTTTAATTCAATACAAGCTTCAAAGAGCAAGGCCATCATCAGATTGTACACTTGAGAAACCTTCTCTTAGATGTCCCAAGTACATTATTTTAGGCTTTGGATCCAAAATTAGGAAAAATCCATCATCGTTATGATATATATTGGCTCGATCAAATGGTTAAGGCTTAATAACCCTATTTTTGTTCACTACAAACTTCAAACGGCAAGAAAGTCATCATATCGTATACTTGAGAAATCTTCCGTCAGATGTGCTAATTACATTATTTTAGGCTTCGGCTCCAAAATTCATAAAATTCTGTCATCGTTATAATGTCGATTGACTTGGTCAAACGGTTAAGGCTTAATAACCTTTTTTTTTTTTTTTTCACTATAAGCTTCAAAGGGCAAGGGCGTCACTGGATCTTACACTTGAGAAACCTTATGTTAGATGTGCCAATTACATTATTTTAGGCTTCGGCTCCAAAATTCAGAAAATTCCGTCATCATTATGATGCCGATCGGCTCAGTTAAACATTAAAGGCTTAATAACCCTATTTTTTTTTCACTACAAGCTTCAAAAGGCAAGGGCGTCGTCCGATCGTACCCTTGAGAAACCTTCAATCAGATGTGCCAATTACATTATTTTATGCTTCGGGTCTAAAATTCAGAAGAATCTTTCATCGTTATAAAGTCAATCGGCTCGGTCAACCAATCAAGGATTAATAACACTATTTTTAATTCAATACAAGCTTCAATTTGCAAGGGCGTCATCGGATCGTACACTTGAGAAACCTTCCGTTATATGTGCCAAGTACATTATTTTAGGCTTCAGATCCAAAATTGAGAAAAATCCATCATCGTTATGATATCGATTGGCTCGATCAAATGATTAAGGCTTAATAACCCTATTTTTGTTCACTACAAGCTTCAAAGGGCAAGAGAGTCATCAGACTGTATACTTGAGAAACCTTCCGTCAGATGTGCTAATTACATTATTTTAGGCTTTGGCTCCAAAATTCAAAAAATTATATCATCATTATGATGTCGATCGGCTAGGTCAAACGGTTAATGCTTAATAACCCAATTTTTTTCACTACAAGCTTCAAAGGGCAAGGGTATCATCGGAACGTACACTTGAGAAACCTTCCGTCAGATGTGCCAAGTACATTATTTTAGGTTTCGGCTCCAAAATTGGGAAAAAACCATCATCGTTATGATGTCGATCGACTCGGTCAAACGATGAAGGCTTAATAACCCTATGTTTTTTTTTCACTACAAGCTTCAAAGAGCAAGAGCGTTGTCGGATCATATACTTGAGAAACCTTCCGTTAGATGTGCCAAGTACATTTTTTTAGGCTTCGGATCCAAAATTTAGAAAATTCCATCATCATTATGATGCCGATCAGCTCGGTCAAAGGATGAAGGCTTAATAACCCTATTTTTATTCACTACATGCTTCAAAGAGCATGGGTGTCATCTGATTGTACACTTGAGAAATCTTCTGTGCGATGTGCCAATTACATTATTTTATGTTTCAGGTCCAAAATTCATAAGAATTCATCATCGTTATGATGTCGATCGACTCGTCAAACAATGAAGGCTTAGTAGCCTTATGCTGTTGACTGCCAGTTTGAGTGCATACCCATCCCTCATATCGTCTTCACACCATACGTTGATGAGAATAAGGCTGTTGAAAACGTAAAATTTTTTCATTTAATTTTGTTTTATCGTAATACACCTTATTTTTTAATGCTGGTTTATCTACAATGATTATGGAAGATTTCTGTTTCAAACATACTACTAATGTAATCAGTTAATTTCTGTCATCCAGGTGTCCGGAGCAACGACCATATAACTAATAAGGCAAATTGCTGGGATGACAGAAATTGCGCAAAACCGCTCTCTGTAGGCAAGGGACAAACTACTAAATGTCGTTCGTTCTCATGTGAGTTGGGATTCAATGGTGCCAGCAACTGGTAACATATTTGATGAATTACATTGTCACTGACATACTGCAATGTCAATGTCATAGGAAAAGATTGTTTCCGACAAGGACAATGAGATATCATGCCTCCGGTCACGTATAGTGAGTTAGTTAATTTTGTAACGGTCCATTAAATAACATCAACTACGTCACAAATATATGTGCGGATGCTGCCATTAATTTTGTACTAACTGCAAGAACAATTGGAAACGCAAAAGTCAACTACTCCCCAACTACAGGGTGGTATCTATCGTGCAAATGAAATGGGAGGAACGATTACCACAAAAATTGAGGTATTTGTAACTTCCTGTGGGGACCGTGAAAATGAGGTTTTATGATAGCATGACATTGTGTGTGATATAATTTTTTGATTGACCTCCCAAACTGTGAATTCACAATATGTGCATTTGCTCATTGTGTGTTATAAAAGCGATTACTAGTCAAATTCTAATTTCAGAAGAAGGGGAGGGGGTGGGTGGGGGTGCAAATATAGGACATTTTATTTTCTTGTCCTAACACATTTTTGTTATTCCAGGAGCTCAACCTCGAATTAGTCAAAAAGTTCAGTAACGTAAGCGTTCCTGAACAAGAAAGGAAGCTGACAACAGAGAGTATTAATGAGGAATGCGACAGGAAGCTGGATTCTTCATTTGAGTCCCTCGGCACAGGGTTTACATTAGACAGTGAGGAGGAAACGGACATGGATGATTTTTCGCATAACTAACATGTTCATAAAACATCTGTTCCAACTGACATTACAAAAACCAGGGATGTTGATCTGTCTTTCCATAAAGTTGCAACGCACAGTAAATATCAATCACATTCAGACAGGCCGATGAACATCATTTATGCCAGGGGAAATATAACCCGTTCTGCTTGATGTTGTAGCTCAGGTTGTTAACTTTTATATTTTGTTCTTTATATGTACAGAGTGTTGTTTCCAAACATATCAGTCCCACTGCATCGTGTTATGTTAACACTTTGGCTGCCTCCATGGGTTTTGGCTTGGCCTTCTGGCGGGTTTATATGTAACAGAATTTTTCATAATTCTAAGTATTTTATTTTAATTCCAGTAGTTTTCAACACCAAATACAGACATTACTACTTCTCTTTTACATATTCATCACCGGATTCTTAGTCATAGGCATATCATTAAGCATGGATTGTTTTCTATGAAATAATATAAATACCTTGAATTGGAAAATAAGTAACAACAACAATATTACCAACTTTAATCCAACATAACGGTTCATCAACCAAACATAGGGGCAAATATTTATTATAAATGTTTTATGTAAACAAATAAACAAACATCATACACGGTCCTTTCGCTTTGGGTGAGAGCGAAACTTCCTTCCACTTAGGATATTCACATTGTTGTCAGAGTTGGGTATATTGGAATTAGTTTCAGCTTCAATGTCATCTCCCGATAGTTCAGTACAATTATCTCTGCCATTTGACTTGTTTTTGGAACGACTGTGTGATACATTGACTGACTTGGTCACCACCTTCAGTGCTTCATTCTTTGTATCCATAAGGCTATCACACTCCTATGCTCATTGGACTGAAACTGTTCAAGTTCATCAAATTATTAGTACCATCGCCAGATATAGTGATGTACAACGTGTTCACACAAATTGTGGATAACATTACATACCCCTTCAAACCATGGTTGACCGTACAACTGCATGTGCCTTATCAGCTAGACGCCACTCTCCCAATCATTCCTGTTACTTGGGTTACAATCTGATTGCTTAATTTTAAATTACAAAAAGTGGTAATAAACATCACTGGGTTTTTCATATCGCTTGCAAAATTTTTTTGCAGGAGCAATATTTGAACCCGTTAACATAATTCAACCTGATTTCATCAAAAACGTATTATCAGAAAAAAATTTCAAGTCTAACAAAACAAAATGGCTGGATTACCCACGGATTGTGCCATCTAAAGTCTTCTAGGAAAGGAAACAATATCAGTATTGCTGTCCCAAATCTTCACCAATTTTTCATCAACTCTCGTAGCAACCAAAAACCAGTGGTCGGATATTTTATCATGGACGGGGATGAATATCTACATAGCAATAAAAAAGTTTCGTAACTTGCATGGATTAGGAGTGTCATTAATTATTTGTTCTTACATTAGCTTAGAACACCACTTCAACTACCGATTAAACCTATGCAGCCCACATTCCGATATGATTGATGCCAACGATGTCTCCACTTTCGATGACTGGTTTTTATAACAAGTTTGTTCCTATGACATAAACATTGATGTTAACAGTCAGCGTCAGGTCACCAAAATATGAAATAAATGTCATAAACCTTGACCGTATACATACCCCAAAATTGGTTGGGAGGAACCATGATCGGACTCCTTTTCCAACAAGTATGCTGCCAATATGTTTATCACTTGAAGACAGATAAAGATTCCTCATAAATTATTAGCACTGTTATTGTAGTACGATAAAACATTGATACTGCCCCCAACATTTGACTTCACATCTAAATGCATATACAATACCTTGCTGGAAATTGTAATTCCCGGACGCAAATAATCAAATTCAGCTGTGAACATTATCCATTCCCCAAACCGAGCAACTTCATCCTTGCGGCGATTATTAAATACGTTCAATCAACAATGACATACACTGTCAACTATTACAAAGCTTCGCCCGTTTTTATAATTCCAATATAATGCGACCTTAGTTTAGGTTGACAAGATTCAAACTTAATAATTACAAAACTTTCATTATTGACATTAATAATGATTATTCAGTGCTACATCAATGGATCTTTAAAGAGTCGGACAAACAAACAAATATATTAAAAGTATGATTCCTTTCATACAATTACGGTTTACTATATCTTGTAATAATATATATCCTTCTATGGATCATTCTAATATTCACTGAACATGGTTAGCCACTCAGTGAGTGAAAGATTTCTCTTGAATGAGAAATTATCTTCCTCCTTTCGAACATTTCCATCATCCATGGAGACAGGACCTGGTTTCAGTCCAACTTCCGCACCCGTATCCTCCACATACCTATCATCCTGTGCAACATATAACCCCCTGCGACATGAATACAGTAGCCAAATTACAGGACTTCCAACCAATCTAGTTTTCTATAACTTTAAGTTAAAATTTCAATTTTGGATATGAGAGGGACAAATAAATCAAAATGAAACACTTATCGTTCCAAATCACAAACTATTAAATGTCAATATGCGCACCTCATATATATGCTCCTTGGTGCCATGATCCTCCATCAAAATATGGGGACAGTGGACGTTTCTGCCACGCTTTGGTATCAATACCAATTACAGTCCCATCATCATCGCTTTCAAACTCATTTTCATTTCCTATTTTCATTGTGTACGAATGAAGCTGTCCTCTAACACTAACACTCGTTTCACGCAATATTTGTCCAATTTCAAATATTATCTTCCTCACCTCTCAATGTTGGCCTCCATACATCCCATCTTTGAAGACACCAACCGAACTTCATTTTGCACCCCGTATAAACAAGGCCTTCGACACGTCTTCAAGCACACTTTCACGCGCAAGTTTGCAACCATAGTCTGATTCCAGATTCTTCCCTATTTTTACACCATCACTATTGGATATATAAACAGAACTGCCGTGGTTTCCCCCTTGTGCACTTATCCACTCAATCATGCTCTGACACCTCTTGTTAGTCCATGCAACAACAGGGTGAACTGGTTTTGACACGATGGACCCACTATAATCAACACAATCAAAATAAAATAATTGTAGGAACAGCATGCAACACTCATGTAAACCCGACCTATCTTTCTGATATGACAACACACCATCCACTAGGTGTCGAAAACATACAGTTGCCCAATTCTTTGTATCGATTGCTGCAGCATCACAAACTGGAATAAGAAACTTCCTCTCAACACAGCCGAGGCTCGTCGGGCATAACAGGATGGCAAGAGCATATAGGACAAAGCTTATTTTGAAGATATCATCAACTTCCTCCCTCTCTAGCAAGTTCTTCTTCAAAGTAACAATACTAATCTCTCTGTTCTCACCAAATATCTTCCTTGTTAGCTCATTTCTGTTAATGACCTCCGACCGTCCATCTATTTCTATAGCTGATCCACCGTTCCTCACCCCCATCACGTGCTCAAAGTCACTATCCCTAATTGACACAGATCTCCCCTGAATGTTGATACAGCAGTCTTCCTTTTCCACCTCAAAATTGTCAACCAACGTTTGGCATATCTCCTAGTTCAGTTTGTTGCACCCTATCTTCGTTAATGGCCCAAATCCAATTTCATCCACTGCTTTCGTCTTTCCTGTTGATAACTAAGCACAGGTTTGTTTGAAATCCTTTGGATTGCAGCCTATTTTTAACACTACCGAAGACAGTGGTTCACCACCTTCTGCAACAAAATGTGAGGGATCACCCTTCTCGTCAAGCGCTTCATTACGGGGGCGTTGCTGGACACATAGATTATAAATTGATACCGTAACATATACAAATATTTACAAAACACATTTAACACATTCAAAACTTCTGCTATTTCAGGTTTTTATAAACACATACAACAATTTCAGCCACCAACCTTATGCATTTCCCAGATAATTCACACCCGATCATAATGTGTAAACTAGGCCTGGGACTTTTGACCCGAAAACCCGCAGAACCGGCCCGAACAGGACCGAAACAGGCGGTTCGGTGCGGTTCCTGAAAGAAAAGCAGTGGGTCTCAGAGGAAAACCGAACCGATATAGAAAAGAGCGGTTCGGTCAGGTTCCTGTATGTATAAAACGAGCAACACCGAAGGAACCGATATATAGGTAGCCTTTTCCACCTGGCATCGTCTGATTGGCTTACAGCTAACGAATTCGACTAAAACCCTAAAAATCTAAAATTGTAAACGCAGCCCCGAGCCTTCAGTTCTTCACTTCTTCTTCAGTTCTTCCTCCTTCTTCTCGACCTCATCCCGACATCCTCGATTTGTCGATTTCACCCGACTGAAAGTCTGGAACCCTAAAATTCTGGCCTCCGGCCATTCCTTCACGCCTTCACCAATCACCCGATCCCCAATTCGAAAAGTTCAAACTTCAAACAATTCGAAAATCCCCAAATCCCCAATTCTTCTCACCAAGTCTGAAACTCATTCCACTTATTCCAATTCGAAAATCCCCAATTCTTCTCCCCAAATCCCCAATTCGTAATGGCCTCTGAAGGAGAGCCTTCAGAAACTCAATCCAGTCACTCCACTAATTCAGTAACTGGCTATGAGCTCGTGGCTGCTCCAGAAATTCGTAATGGTGAACAGAATCAAACATCATCTCCTTCTCCAGCAACTCGAGCTTCAAAAACAAAAGGGAAGAAGAAGTTTGAGCCTGCGAACACGAAGAGAAAGAGGGATAAGAAGGCCAAGAAGGAGAGGTCCGAAGTGTGGGAGCATTTCACCAAATTCGACAAGCCTTTACTGGAGGTCGTGGATGGACAGGAGATTGTAGTTGGCAGTACAAAGAGAGCTCAGTGTAAGTACTGCCCCACTAATTTAGCTTGTGATTCTAGGGAAAATGGTACTAGTTCACTTAGGAAGCATATAGAGCTAGTTTGCAAAGGGTACCCCGGTAGGAATAACTTAGAAGAGAGTCAACAAATATTAACCAGTGATGTGTTTGATCAGAAATGCTCTTTAGTTTCTAGGCAGTGGTCAGAAGATGCATGTCTAGATGATGCATGTGTTATGATTGTGTTGGATGAACTGCCTTTCAGTTCAATTGAAAGGCCGGGTTTTCTTTATTTTTGTTCAGTAGCTGTACCAAGGTGGAATGTGCCTTGTAGGAGAGTTGTTGTGAAGAATTTTTTGCGCATGTATGATGCCAAAAAGCAGACATTGAAGGGGGAATTGAGGTCACATTCTGTGTGTTTGACAACAGACACATGGACCTCCTGTCAGAATATCAATTATATGGTTATAACAGCACATTTCATAGATGCTGCCTGGCATAAGCACAAGAGGGTTCTGAGATTTTGTGTTATACCTAACCATAGTGGGAATAGCATAGGAAAGATTTTGGAAACTTGCTTGGTTGAATGGAATTTGGATAGGGTATTGACTGTATCAGTTGATAATGCATCAGCAAACAAGGTAGCCATAGAGTACCTTAGAAACAAAATGAGTGGATGGCCTAGGAAACCTTTGTTTGATGGTAGGTTTATGCATGTGAGATGCATGGCTCACATTGTCAACATAATTGTGAGGGCTGGTCTGCATATAATGGATAGGTCAGTGGCTAGCATTAGAAATGCTGTTAGGTATGTGAGGAGCAGTGGACAAAGATATGATGCATTTAAGCTATGTGTTGAGAAAGAGAAGATACCGTGTAAGAAAGTGTGTGTGTTAGATGTGCCTACAAGGTGGAACTCCACTTTCATTATGCTGGACATTGCTCTAGAATTAAAGAAGGGTTTCGATAGAATGGCAGATGAGGAAGATGCTAGATATAGGAGTTATTTTGATGAAGATGAGGAGCTTGATGATGAAAATATAGAGGCTGAAACTCAAGTTAGGCAAAGGCAGGCTAGGAAGAGGGTAGGGCCCCCTGTGCAAGCTGATTGGGATAAAGCAATTTTTGTGAAGTTTCTGAAGGTTTTTTACGATGTTACAGTTAGTGTGAGTGCACAGCTTCACCCTACATCAAACGAAGCCTTCCATGACATAGTCACAGTCAAGGCAGAGCTTGATGAGCTATTTTACAAGCCTATACATAGTGATTCAAGTGAGAGTGAGAAGGTTATGTTTGGTATGGCTAACAAAATGAGGACCAAGTACAAGAAATACTTCGGATCGCTTGATGACATCAATGAGTTGTTTTTTGTTGGACTTGTCTTGGATCCGAGGTATAAACTGAAGAATTTTGATTATGTGTGTGAAACAATGCTTAACATGGGAAGTGAAGAGATTAAGAGGAGATCAGATGGAGTGAAACAGCTTGTGCTGGACTTGTGTGATCTATATGCAACTTCTAATAGTGATCAGATTGCATCAAAGAAAAAAAGAAGTGGGGGAGAAGGCCCTAGCAGCAGACCAACACCAAGTGTGCCCACAGGAGGGTTAACCGGGAAGAGGGCTGCTATGCTAGACTTGTGGAACAAGCAGCTTGAAGGTGAGGCAGTGGTGGTTGGAGGAGAGGTTGATAGATACTTGCTTGATCCGATAGAGAAGCCTCAAGACAATGAAAATTGGAAGATTTTGGATTGGTGGAGGGTTAATGGTTCAAAGTATCCAAACTTGCAAGCTGTGGCAAGGGATGTTTTAGCAATCCAAGTTTCCACAGTAGCTAGTGAGAGTAGTTTCAGCACAGGGAAGAGGGTAATTAATCCACATTGGAGTTCATTAACTCCTAGAACAGTTGAAGCCCTAATCTGCCTCCAAAATTGGCTCAAATCTGATGCAATAATGGGGTTAGAATATATTCCAACCATTGAGGAAATGGTGTGGTTTGAGGATGTTGAAAAAGGTATGTAACTTGCTCACTTGCATTTTTACTTTTCAGTGTTATACTTATAACTGTTATTGCATAGCTTGTTTTTGCAGCTTTTAAGAGTTTAAGCCTTCAATAATGTGAACTGTTCTTGTTTTTTACACTTATGCAGAACAAGCAGAAGAAGAGAGAAAGAGAGAAAGAGATTGGAGAAAACCAATGCATCAGTAGCAGTGGAAGAAACTCATGCCACTCAACAAAGCTGAAAGGCTGCAAAGGCTTCCAAACTGTCAAAGAGTAGTGATGCATCAAAATCTTCCAAATCAGTGTCAAAGGACCAAAGAAAAAAATAAACAACCTCAGGTTTGTTCACTTGTTGTTTGCAAATTTGCATTCTTTGTTGAGTTTGACGACTTGATGTCTTCATCAAGTTTGCATTATGAAAGGCAGTAACTCAGTTTATGGTTTCTCTAACTCAAGTTTGAGGGTTTGACAGTTTGCATTCTTTGATTTGTTATGAATTTATATACTTTTTTTGCTTTTTCAGTTTAGCACTTTAGTGAGTTTACTTTTTTTGTTTTTTGCCAGGTTGTGT
The DNA here is from genome assembly GCF_958449725.1 of Rosa rugosa. Lineage (NCBI taxonomy): Eukaryota > Viridiplantae > Streptophyta > Magnoliopsida > Rosales > Rosaceae > Rosa > Rosa rugosa. Next base: position 11,782,766 of record NC_084825.1, read on the forward strand.
TTGACTGTTTGGAAGTTGGAACTATGGAAGGCTGCAAGGCTCAATGATGCATTTTTTTCATTGTTATTTGACTTATTTGAGTTATTTCAGAAGCCCAACTTTTATTGTTTCATTGTTTGTTGAATTGGAGTATTGGACTATTGCACTATGTTACTATGTTGTTGGTTATGCACTATGGAGCTGTAGGAGTGCACTCAGTTCATTTCAGTTGATTGTTTGCTTCACAGAACTTGTTGAATTTGATGACTTTGAGTTTTGACTCTTTGATGTTTGACAGTTTGATAACTTGATTATTTGCTTGACAGTTTGTAACTTTCTATGACAATTTGATTCGTTGATCACTTGATTGTGTAATACTGTCTTGATAATGATAATTTTATTCATTGATTTCAGTTTTATGCATTTCTATACATATAATGGTAAATAACAGTGAGTCTTAGTTGCCTAGATTCAGTAGATTGGGACTTTTGGAACATGATGCTTCAGTTTTGCAGTTTGTGTTTTGCCTGTTCTGCAGATAGCAGGAACCGAGAAACCGGCAGAACCGACCCGAATGAAAACGGTTCGGTTTGTGCTCGGTTCCAGACTAGAAATGTGACAAACCCGAACCGAAAACAGCTTATGCGGTTCTGGTTCGGTTCCTGTATTTTTTTTTCCAAACCCGAAAAGTCCCAGGCCTAGTGTAAACTGCACAATAAATGTAAATATTATTACGTTACAAAACTCACCAAAATTTAAATAAATCCAATAGGTTTCGGGCACAAACATGACCAGCACAAAAATTTTTCGCCCCACAACAATGGACACAACAAATTAATCAAACATTCAATTCTTATTACATTACTTTCAAAATTCGATGTCAGATCTTTAATGCGTCCACAAAACACAACAATTGCCCTCCAATCGACTGCCAAAATCACCCTTTTGCTGTGCTACATACGGTTCAGAATTCGATTATGCATAAACCGTCAAATTGTAAACTGTCTGCCCTAAGATTTGATTCTTCGCAATACTATTACAACCACAATGACCCAAACTTACGAGATTTGGCGGTCTTCAATCAACGAGGCGCTGTGCTCTTTGCAGCTTCCAATAACTTCGTTTGGGGCCTTCGCATTGTTATTTCACTGGCTTAGGTTAGTTATCATAGAACACATGCGCACAACATGTGATCAGGTAAATTTCTTTTTAACGGAACTCCAGTTTTTGTTCACCATACATGACTAACGGCTGACCGAGTTGTAACTTGCAAATCTGTTAACGCCACATGGCCTATTAATGCTGGTGTATGGCACACCGACGGTGTGTCGAATACGCCCCGGACAAGAAGAGATATCATCTAAGTAAATTTAGTTTCACTTTAACAAAACCATTGATGAAAAGATTAGAATTATGAAACCATAAAAATGTACAATAAAAGTCATGAACTCATGAACCAAATCTTTTCACTGAAAAAGAAGGCCAGACCGTAGCCTAAAACCTAAACCTAGCCATGCTTAGAAGAAGACATAACCTCATTTTCCTTCTGTTTTTTTAGTTTGTCACAATTAATTAACACATGTACGAGTGTGTATTAAAACTCAAGAGTCTAGTTATTACTAAAAAAAGAAGAAGAAGCAAGAATTAGTTATTAAATCGAAGCGTATTGATCAATAACGATTAGTTATTATCTAACCACTTCTCACAACTTAGCTAGCAAGTTTCCTTTGTTGATAACTATTTTGAAGATTCAAAATTTCAAACTCCACTTTCCCTGGATTTGTAGTTTAATTGTATTTCAAGTAATGGGTTGAAAAGAATAATGTTTAAGGACCAAGATAAAAAGGTCAAAAGTTTGATTACAGTACTATTCAGTATGCATATGGACATAGCAAGCCTTGTAATTAAGTACTCCATTAACACCAACTACAAAAGCTGAAGCCATTTAATTTTTCCCCACCCACCCCGCCGAGCTTTCAGAGACCCTGTCTACTCCACTCTCTCCCCATCAGACGCCAGAAGCAATAAACACTGCATATCTCGCATCACTCTAGCTCAACTCTTCGCTGTCAACTCTCTCTCTCTCTCTCTCTCTCTCTCTCTCTCATGTAGTCATGTTCACGGCTGACCCTCCTATCTCGGCCACCGGCGTCGGCGTCGGCTACGGCATCGCCATCGCCGTCAGCATCCTCGTACTCATCTCCGCCATCATGCTCGCCTCTTACGCCTGCGTCAAAGTCAAAGCCCACGGCGGTTTTTACATCGACGAGTCCAACTCCCACCGCCGCTCCCCCACCACCACCACCAGCAACTATTCCGCCGAGCCAGTGACGGTCGTGCTGGGCCTCGATGGGCCTACCATAGACTCTTACCCGAAGATAGTTCTCGGCGAAAGCCGGCGGCTGCCTAAGCCGAACGACGGCGTTTGCTCCATCTGCTTGTCAGAGTACCAGGCCAAGGATCCCGTACGGTGCATCCCGGATTGCCATCACTGTTTCCACGTTGATTGCGTAGACGAATGGCTGCGCATGAGTGCCACGTGTCCCGTCTGTAGAAACTCTCCGGCTCCGTCGCCGGGTCCGAGTCCTCTATCCGATTTGGTACCCCTGGCACTCCATTATTCTACGTGATTGTAATTATGGTTTTCAGTTGTTTCTTAAATAAAATTTCTGTTTAGTTCATTTTTTAGATTTCATTGATTTTTCTGTTCCTCGACTGATGGAGCGCACATGGGTATTTGAAAAGGTTGATGAAAATTATGATAACCTCAAATTGTGGGTCTATCATATTCATTAGCATTTAAGTTCACATGGGGGAGATCAGGGTTCATATTAATCGTACATTCGTGAGAGATTACCTGACGACACACACACACACTCATGGCTTTGCTTCAAGCCACACACACTCATGGCTTTGCTTCAAGCCACACACACACACTCATGGCTTTGCTTCAAGTTGAGACAGTAACAATGCATGCAGGTGTTCATTTTCGTGATGTAGTAGTCTACTTCTGGGTCTTGACTCTTGAACCTTCTTCTCAATTCACTACCTAACAAAAAAAAACAGAGGAAGAAGAAAATAGAAATTTTTGTGTCCATGCGTTAAGAGCTTCCTAAGGTGCTAGATCATGTTACGTATCTAGTACACACACTGACACACGTACATTGGTCCCATCGTACGTTTCTTATACATGTGCGGCCGGCGGCCCAAATTATTTTACAAAACCGTTTTGTTCTTCCCAAATGTGATCTGAGTTAATAGACGGTTGTTGGTTCACTTTAGATTTTTTGCGCCAAAAACTGAAAAAAGTTATATTTTTATTGTATAATTTCGGTTAAAATTTCATTGGAAAGTACGTCTGTTCTTCCCAATGTTAGGGTATGTTTTTGCAATCACTTTGTCGTCAGTGATCCTGGGATGTTCAACAATGTATCGAGCTAGCTCCTTTGTTGGATCTGAGGGCCTCACTTTCTTCTTGGTGGTTCTCGTCTGAATCTGTGGCCCCTAAGTTCTAGGTTTTGCTTTGCGATTTTGAATCCGTTATAAGTTTTTCTACTGTGATCGGCATTGTGCTGTGGTTTTATGATTAATGTGTTTGGCCAATCAAGTGTCTTTGGCAAGGAAGCAGTGGCGATCTTGCTAGATCGAAGATTTGTATAATCAGAGGCTCGTTTATGTCTGGAAATCTGGATTGAAGTTGCTAGTTTTTGGTAGTCGTGGTGATGGTGGCTCTATTTCTTTGATAGTGCCTCCTCTACGCCTAATTGCACACATCTATAGCTGAGCTCTGCTGGTCTTCTAGAGTTCTAGGTTTCAAGCTGCGGTGGTGTTTTCATCTAAGAAGCAACTCAAACATGTATACTGATCTGATGACGACTTTGATGGTCGTGGTGCCTAGGGTTCCGACCAATCAACACTGATTTCTCACGGTGATGGAACGGTCCTTTCCCCTAGGGAAAATGATTACCTTTGGGTTCAAACTACCAAGCCTCCTATCGATAATTCTTCTTTGGTACATCAATCACGAATTTTGTTTTTTTCTTGTCGGAGTGAATTTGCTTTAATAGTCATAAGTGGTGGGGGATATCTTCTGATTGAATGCAGTTGATGGCGATCGAAGAATTCAGCCACGATGAACTCGTATCAAACATCAAGCGAAGTTGTGGGCTGATGTAAATCAACGAGATTTTAGCAGGTTTTCGTTGGGATTAGGTTTCCAAGCCGATTTGGCTGGCCGGCGACGATGTCACTTTGATCAAAGAACCGAGGTTGGGTCTGGTTCCAGATCCTAGGTCTCATCTGGAAATGAGTTCTGATTATAATCCGAATATGATTTATTGATGGATCCCATATCTTTTGATTAATTTGGGTTTTGGGTATGGGATTCTGGTGGAAAGCACCTTGATTTAAGGTGTTTTGTTCAAAGGACCCTTGTTTGGTTAATAATCAAAGATTCAGAGTTCGTCTGGAGGCCATTTCAAGCATTTTGTACGTCGTCTTGATTTTCAGGACAACATGATCAATGTTGTGCTAGACAAGCATTCAAAGGAAAAAAAAAGAAGATTAAAGAGGCAGACATTGCAAAGCTAGATTACTTGAAATCAGTTAGCAAGGAAACCTTTCAATTACACCCTCCAGGTCCCTTTTTTTTTTTGAAGGTAAATTTCATTAAAACATTAGTGATTACAATCACTTAGAAGGGCATCCCTTATAAATTCGGGAGCAACAACAAACCACACTTGACTTTCTAACCCTTGACAAGCATGTTTTGCAAGCTTATGTGCGACTACATTAGCTTCACGAGGTGTATAGCAAACCGTAAATTCCAGATTACTGCGCAACAAGTCCCTTACCTCTCCAAGCAGCAAACCCAAGCTAGACAGGTCAGGTTCGTCCTTGGCTAAAGCTTGTATCAAAAGCAAACAATCAGATTCAAATATGACACTCTTACAATGAAGAGTTTCTGCAAGACGCATGCTCTCCAACAGAGCCATTACTTCCGTGTGAAAGGGAGACGACATGTGCCTCAAAGGGGCAGCTGCAGCTGCCAGAAAGTTCCCAGTCTCATTACGGAAGACCAGACCATAGGCTGCCCTTCTTGAATCTGCCACAAAAGCTCCGTCAGCATTACACTTCAAAACTCCCGATGGTGGCGCAGACCAACGTTTGGATTGTTGATGTTGAGGCTGTGGAGCATTCACATTTGCAGACTGATATTCTTGCAACCAACCCAAACTGAAAACTGCAGCATCATTAGGCTGCTGCAATTTATCATCCCACAGTTGCATATTCCTGTTCTTCCAAATGGACCACAACACAACTAAGGTTTTTGCAAATTGTTCTTTAGTCTGGGTTCGAACTAACCTCAACACCAGCTCTCGGAATTCAACAACTCCATTGGGATCAATCTGAATGTTTGCTGCAGACCACACGCTATTTGAATACGGGCATTCGACGAACAAGTGAAGTGAGTCTTCACAAGTAGAGGGGCATAACAAACATCCTAGGTCCCCAACATACCCTTTCCTGCTCAAGGCCAATCTCGTAGGTAAGATACTAGTACAACACTTCCATGCATGTATGGCTACTTTGCCAGGTACCTTAGCCCCCCATATCGCTTTCCATAAAGGCCGGAACGGATCAAGGGGTGTAGCCGGGGCAAGAACATTACCCAGTTCAATATCCCTGGCAACAAAATATGCACTATTGGTAGTGAACATACCCTTCTTATGAAAATGCCATATGAGTCTATCTTGCGACAATCTTCTACCCAGAGGAATAGATGTAATTAGCTCCACATCTGCATGTGAAAACAAGGCTTCCAACTTCTCTCTGTCCCAACAAAGCAAAACGGGGTCAATCAACTCCGCCACCCGCTGCGGTGCTCCATGAGGAGGGGGGACGAAGGGCATCTAGGATACATATCAGGAATCCACCTATCTTTCCAGATGTCAATATGCTCACCATTACCTACCCTCCAGCGCAGGCCTTGGGATAACACTGCTCGAGCATCCACGATACTTCGCCAGGAGAAAGATGGAGATGAACCCAACTGAGCATGAAAAAAATCACCATCGGGAAAATACAAAGCTTTAAATAATCGGGCAATCAAATAATCCAGGTCCCTTGATCCTAAGAGATGCAACATAAACATGTTTATGTGAACTTAATGGTAATATGATACCAGCCAAGGCCAAAGTCCTTGTCAATGCTTATGCAATTGGGAGAGATCGGAAACTTTGGGTTCATCCAGACTGCTTTCACTACTAGCAAATGTGGCACTAGCCACTAGTACCGTCTGATGGAGAAAATGACACCCTTTGTTATTTTCTGTTTTATTTGTTTAGTACATACATTTAAATGTGACAAATGAGAGTGTAAAATTGGTATATGATCAGGATATAAGGACTTATTGGATACTAATATTAGTATGTATCCAAAAAAATGTTAAAGTAAATAAAATAAAAATATATAAAATTGATAGATCACACCCTTGAATGTATGTTTTGTTTGCACACTATTATTATAACCGTGGCTTTCAATTTCTCCCACTAAAATTCTTACAGTAATCAAATTTTTATCCAATTTTTTTTTTTGTTGATAGAAACAAATTTAATATGCCAGTAAATCAAAAAGAATATATACATTTGAGTTTGAGTGGCATAGTCTCCCTTTCGTAAGTGGGAGGTTGTGAGTTCGACTCACGAAAGACTAGTTGTAGCATTTGAGTTGTTTATCTGATAAATATATATATATATATATATATATATATATATATATATATACAAAAAATATTTATTAGAGATATTTGCTTTATAAATGAAAAAAAATATGTATAATTGATTTAGGTTTCTTAAATTTAGATAAGGGTAGTGGATTACTTGTTCTCTATCTTTTGTACGAGTTTTCTCTCTACAACGAGAGTTCTTCTGTCTAGCATTCAAAGAGAATATTTGTCACTCTTCAAGTTGAATTGAGAAACCTAATTGATCTTGACCAAATTATTTTTTACATATTAGACTGAGCTTAAGTGGTATCAGATCGGTATGCATGGTCATTCATGGTTGGTTAGCATCTTTGTGATTTTTTTTTCTCCCTTTTCTATTTCATACCTTGTGACCTTATGTTGGTCTAATAATTTTTCGTTTTGATCTATTGCTATAGGCGATGACGATGGGTGGATAATTAAGCGAGAGAATAGCTGGGGATGGAGAAATATAGATGCAAAGATAAAGGGAGAAAGAAAGAATTGCCAAAGAAAGAGAGAGGATTTTGTCTCGGAAGTTGGGCAGTTAGATATGGCCACAATTAAATTCCCCTAAAAAAAAAAAAAAAATTTACTCCAAAGAAAAAAAGTTATAAATCACAAATAAAAACCATATAAATGAAAATATGAAAATAATAAAATAATATATTTTATGTTAAATATACAAATAGAAAATAAACAAATTCTAAAAAAAAAATTGATGAGAAAGAAAGAAGAAAAAAAAAACTAATGCAAAATAAAAAAAATAGAAAAAAAGGAGATTGATACTAAAACTAAAGTTTTAAGTGTGGCATGTGGTTAGTAGAGCCTGCTATAGGGAATATCCCTTTTCATTATGTAGCTGCACTATGCCTAATGAGTTTTAGATACCCTTATATGTGTAATTTGAAGCAAAAGATACTTAAGAAATTCAGATGGTGTTCGGTAACATTTTCATTTCTGTATTTTTTTTTTTGAAAGGGTCATTCCTGTATTTTTATTTTAGAAAAATAAAATATAGTGAAAATGCGTAAGCAACCTATTTCTCAAAACATGAAAATAAAAATAAAAAATATTTTCAATATTTTACTCGGAGAAATTGAAAACAATAACCACGTGGTGTGGTGTGTTGGTCGAATGGCCTAGTCTGGAACCCCCAGGTCTAGCGTTCGAATCCCAGCTCCATCCCGTGGCCAGCAGATTTGAGGGACCCTTTGGGTTCGTGCGTCTGCGGTGCAGTGGATTAGTCTGGCTTTGCCAGGCTTTCGCCGCAATGTCGGTGCAGGTGTCCTGGCGCTGGGATACCACTGCATGGGTGTGTGAGTTACTAACAACTAACCTGATCAAAAAAAAAAAAAAAAAAAATTGAAAACAACAATTTGACGTTTTCATTGTTTCCTTCTCCCAGCTTAAAAAATATTGAGAATATTTTTTTACACTAAACTACGAACACATTTTAAAATTTGAAAAATACAACCTTTTTTGTTATTTTTGTTTTTAAAAATTGTTTTTAGAAAAATATTTTTAAGAACATTATGAGGCTTATGCTAGTAGTGTTTCTACCACAGAGGTTTGAAGGTTCTTCGATCGACTTCAAAGGGAACAACTTCGAATTGCTTCCATTTGGTTCAGGTAGGGAAATTTGCCCAGGTATGTCATAACATTGAGCTTGCACTTGCTCAAATGTTGTATGACTTAGATTGGAAACTTCCCAACAGCTTCAAACTCGAACACCTTGACATGATTGAGAAGTTTGGAATTACGGCTAGAAGAAAGATGTCACGCCCCGAATTTTGAAAAAAGAAATTCGAATATGAAACGCAATGACTTAACAAGCACAAACAAACACTTAGAAAAATTTTCATTTAAATTAAGCAACAAAACAAACCGAGCTCACAATGTCAATGCAGACTCGTTCTTTAGAGTAACATATTACATTACAGAGAGTTTTCAAATTAAACTGAACAACAATTCAATAAGTAAACACACTGTTAATGTCTAAAAGTTCGGCGGTAGCTGAACCTTTGTTAACGCTGATCCGGTGGGCGGATCGATACTTGTGATGCTCTCACAGCTTCCGTTGCCTGTCAAGTAAAATACAAAGGGGCGTCAGAGGGAGACCGCGCTGGGCGGTCTTCAACTCTCCGATGCCTAAGTTAGTCAATGTATTTATGTTGACAAAGTAACAGTAGGTAAGTATTGAATGCGTAATTAATGAGGAGACAGGAGAGAACCTTTTATAGGTGAGGAATAGGAGGTTCTTCTCTTTGTTTTCGATGTGGGACTGAAGTGTTTCAGTTCCCAGCTCTGGGAGCTACTGACGCCATTTTGGTACGGCGCGTGGCGGCGCGTCGGCGGTGATCTGGGGGCGATCCGACGCTGAGGTTGTAGCCCGCCTGGCGGTGTACCTGTATGTCATTCCTTTGGTTGGAATTAGTACATTTGGCGGTACAATGAGCGTGGCCCATTATAGCTAATTATGCTTGCAAATGTACATGTATGTACAAGTCCCCCAAGTCCCCAGTCAAGGAGGGCAATCTTGGTTGGGGAGTTGTTCGGCGGTTTGAAGCATTTTCTTCCGCTAGACTTGCAAGAGCATAATTAGTGTCAGTGCGTTGTCAACCATGGATTTAGTGAGCAAATGCTTTATACCCTTTCGGGTGGGCCCCTGCTAGGTCCCCCAGGGAGTCCCCCACTCCCCGGCTAAGATAGACTTCCGGATGGTCGGCGAATTGTTTGTTGAGGGAGAGCTGCACGGAGCAGAGGGTGTTGGGTAGCGAACCCAATCTTAGTACCCGAGTGACGGGGGTCAACGTGCCTAATCAGGGCCGTCGTAGACCTTTTGACAAGTCCCCGTGTCCCGTAGGGACCGTCTGACCGTAACGCCGCGTGGCGGTCGTTGTCAGAGTGAGGCGTGGCCTCGGGATTCGCCGCTGGCGGATATCCCCCCGCTGACTGCAGCAGGAAGCAGCGTCCAGTAGACGTGCCTGGCGGTACTTTATTGAGCGATATTGCGCTGAACAAAGCACGCAACGTGCAAGATGAAAAGGGGGTTCCGCTAGAGGTGTGTAGCGGAAGACGCCCCGCTTGTAGGATGGCAAGGGAGAAGTTCTGCTGGCGGGGTTTTGCTCAACGGAAACTTCGTCGCTTGGAATATGACAAGGGAGAAGTTCCGCTGGCGGGGTTTCGCTCAGCGAAGACTTCGTCGCTTGGTAGATGACAAGGGAGAAGTTCCGCTGGCGGGGTTTCGCTCAGCGGAGACTTCGTCGCTTGGTAGATGACAAGGGAGAAGTTCCGCTGGCGGGGTTTCGCTCAGCGGAGACTTCGTCGCTTGGGAAATGACAAGGGAGAAGTTCCGCTGGCGGGGTTTCGCTCAGCGGAGACTTCGTCGCTTGGTAGATGACAAGGGAGAAGTTCCGCTAGCGGGGTTTCGCTCAGCGGAGACTTCGTCGCTTGGGAAATGACAAGGGAGAAGTTCCGCTGGCGGGGTTTCGCTCAGCGGAAACTTCGGACGGTTGGTGAATTCATCCCGAGTGGTTACTTCCACCAGACGCTTCGTCTGGTGGTGGTTAACACATGTCCAACCCGTAGAGGGTTAGCGTGCGGAGGCTTGACTCCTAAGCCTGGCCGTCTTCTCGCCATTAATGATAGTAATTATGGATTTCGTAACCGAGACGACGCCTCGGTTAATCCGGAGAGTAAGTGGAGACTTGCGACACGTGTACGGCTGGTGTGTGATGTCGTTTTGGAGCGGACGGCTTAGAACGCGTTGATGTTGACATAAAAGGGGGGGAACTTTAGCGAGATTTGACACTTTGTGAAAACTTCAAACCTGAGTCGTCGTCTTCAAGCTCTGTGCGATTTGCGAAGAGAGTTCCGAGGGACGAAATCTGTTGAGTTATCGGATCTTGAGTACGAGGCCTTCACCGGTGAAGACAAGCGCCTTCAATCACACCAAAGATTTCACCTTTGAGGTTGGTGCTCTGAATCCCATCCCTGTTCCATTGAATTTCTGTGTGTTTGCATCTGTCAGTTTTTGGGTTTCTCGATTTTGGGGTGTTCTGCTCTTGTTTGGCATGCCCTGAGTGAAAAGTGGGTTTTGGGGATTTACTAGATGGTTGAATCTGGGTTAGGTGTTTGGGGTTGTTTGTTCTTGTTTTGGTGTTTTCTGGGTAAACTATTGCTGATGTTCTTGGCTATAACTGATGTAAGAATAGGCTAGATCTGTGTTTGTGCTAACTGGTGTGGGTTTTAGGGTTTGGGATGGCTAACGTCATAGAGATTTCGAGTAGTGAGGATTCCGGGTCCGACGTGACGTTCAGCGCGGCGGATAAAATATTTATTGACTTGTTGCGTCCGTCTGCCCATGCAGGAACCTCACTGCCAGAACCGCTAGAGGTTGAGCCGCTACAAACAATACCTTAGGAAGTAGCCATGGGTCGTGTTTCGCGTCCTGAGAGTTCTAGGGCAGGGGAAGCGGCCGCTGCCAAAAATAGGCGTGACGAGCGGCTAGCTAGTAACAGTGCCGCCAGTGGTTCCGCTGACGGGGGAGATGTGGTGGGAGAGAATGCCGAGTAAGCGTGGGTTCTTTCCGACGGTACCTTTGTTGACGAGGCAGGTGGGCGGATGAACGCCGTCGCCGTCAATCGGTTGAAAGGGATGTACCGGTTGCCGGGCGTGGTAAAGCTGCGTCCGCCGATGGTGGACGAGAAGGCATCGATGCTGCCAGAGGGGTTTGCCGCCGTGCACGAGGCGATATTCCGCCAAGGAGTGACACTCCCACTGGTGCCCAACCTACAAATTTTGGTGTGCGAGTTCGGCCTTGCATTCGGGCAAATTTGCCCCAACATGTGGCGGTTAATGCTAGCGCTGAACTCGCTATGGCGGTTGTCTGCTTGTGAGGGACCAACCGTGGCGGAAGTGCTGCACTTCTACAAACTGGTGTATGTGAAGCGCCAAGGCTGCAGGGGCAGGTGAATTTGAGTCGGCGTCTGGGAGCGCCGAAGCTGATCGAGAATCTGAGGGACTCCATGTCCTACTGGCGGGGGACCTTCTGTGTGGCCACGGCAGGGTGGGAATATCAAGTCGGGTCCAACGAGGGGGAGCCGAAGTTTAGGATTAAGTCGGAGTTTCAGCCTATTCGAGGTTGTTCGCCGGTCCCCGCCGAACATAACTTGCGATTTCCCTTTGGCCATATCTTTGGTACTCTTCTAACGATTATAATTTGTTTATGTAGCGGGCTTGCGCTACAACTTGACGAGTGAAGAAGAGTGTCGCGTGGCTCGTATCAGAGGCTGTTGGCGGAATCGCAACCTGCTGGACTTTCGCCTCTTCACCGGTTGGGAGTTGCTGGTCGACCTACGCCTGACACGTGCCGTTGGTAAGAAGTCCCCGTCACACTATCCTCAATCATATTGTCCCAGGCTAACCTGTTTTTTTTTTTTTTTAGAAACGCCGCCGGGTAACACGCGAAGCCGCGACGCCTTTGCCAAAACTATGGACCGTGCGGAGATCGACAATTTCCTGGAGACGATGTATGCAACCGGGCTGGCGGCTCAGCAGACGGTGGTGAATCCGGAAACACTGGAGTTGAGCCAGTCCGAGGTTCCGGTGACGCTACCTATGCCGCATCACTCCCACCTTGGCGATGACGGCCTGCCCGTCGCCCAAGCTGGGGGCAGCGTGGCAGGCGGGGAGAAGAGGTTTACTACCGCCGCGCCACAGAAAGAGAGGGAGCCCGCCAACCGCCGTGGGCCTCAGAGGAAGCGAGTGGGGACCAGCACCGCCGCTGGGATGGAGCAGCCGGCAAGGGAGTCGAGGCCTGGTACTGCTGGAAGCACACAGGTGCTTCAGCGAAGGCGTCGTCAACACGACTCCGCCGATGAGGAAGAGAAGGATGATGTGGAGACCATTGGGGCCCGCCAACAGAAGAAGGCGCGACAAGGTCCGCCCAAGGCTCCCGCTGTCGAGGGGAGAGAGGCTCCCGTGAACGACCTGGATTCGTTCGCCGCGTACGCAGAGTTCATGACAGACAGTGAGCGGGAATTCCTTTTCCATCTCTGCGAGCGGCTAGGGTTTGGCGGCCTAGCGGGGATTTCGCGCCCAACTGCTATTGACCAGTCGGCCTTCAGCTCGGCATTCGGTCACTTGTCTGTTGGCTTGAAAGAAATGTTCCTGGCGGCGTCTAAGCAGCCCCTGGTTGAGCGGGAACTCAGGGAGGAGATCCAGGGTCTTGAGAGAGAGTTGGCTGAGGCGAGGGAGAGGTTGGTGGAGGTGGAACAACGCCTGACAAAGGCGGATACTGATGCTGCAGATGCCCGTGGCAAGCTACAACTGGCCATTCAGCGGGACGTGGAACGAAATGACCATGTCTCCAAGCTGGAGCAAAGCATGTCCCTGCTGGAGGAACGGGTGGTCGCCAAGGATAAAAAGATCGATATCCTGCAGCGGGAGTCTGCCGTCAGGAAAGAGGAGGTGAAGAAACTGGAAGGTGAGATTGCCCGCCTGAGAGCTGAAGTGGACCGCGCCGCAACCGCCGCTGTTGAAGCATTTAAACAGTCGGCGGATTACAAGAATGCGATGAATGAGGTGGCGAAGGCTGGGGCCCTAGCCAATGTAGAGATGCTGAAAAAGAAGGGCGCTATTGACTGGGTGAAGGCGTCCCAGCCCGAGGTGCCGTTGGCTCAGAAATCCCCGCCAGCGAAGAATGTCCCGCCGGCGAAGAGTATGGCCCCTGCCCAAGTTGAAGGTGCTCGCTCGGGGAGTGGAGAGAGTGGCTCTCGACCGGCGGGTGACTCCCAGCGGACTCCTCCTACCCAGTCGGAGGTGTCCCGTGCTGGTTTCCTGGCGGCCCACACTCGAGCAGACGGCACAATAGAGACTCCAAGTCCAACTGCCTGAGGGTCTGACCAAACGAGCCGCGCACATCCGCCGCCGCACGCCGAAAGTGAAGAGGCTGAAGCCAACCCCTGAGACGCTGCACTTTTTTTTTTTTTTTTTGTAGCCACTGAGGCTTAAAGTTTTTGATGTAAAGAACATTTTTGGGTGGGGAGTCCCAGCCCGTTTATGTATGAAATGAAGGTTCGAATTTTGGTGCTTTATGATATGGCTGTACCGCTTAGAGTTTTGACTTGGAATTTTCTTTTGCAATCAATGAAACATTAAAGGAATTAAGATTGGTCCAAGTGCACTACGTGGCGGACGTGGTCCGCTGACGCTTGCTGGCGTTGCCAGTTGCCCTCAGTGCTAGACTTGGTAACAATGGTTTGAATAATTCCTCGTTTCATTGATAGCCGACTGATCAGCGTTTTACAAAAGCGGGGATGTACCCGTTGGGTAGCTTCCCTTAGCTAAATATTGAACAAAAATTTAGCTAAGTCAAGATGCTCTTGGGTAGCGGCATGATTATTTGTAGTAATACCGAAGGTGTTCGGTATTCCAAGGGTGGGTCGACGTGACGCCATCCTTGTCCATTAAGTAGAAGGTGCCTGGGCTAACGACTTCCACAATTTTGTATGGACCTTCCCATGTTGGGCGGAGTTTTGTTGGCGGTGGAATGACTTCCATCATTACCCAGTCCCCCAATTGGAGGTTCCGGGCCTTGACTCTGGCGTTGTAGAAACGCGATACTCGCTGTTTGTTTTGCAAGTTGTGCAAGTGAGCCTTGTGTCTTTTTTCTTCTAGGAGGTCCCTGTCCAAGTTGATGCCGTCTCTGTTGGTCTCTGGGCAGTAACCTTCGACCCTAGCGGTAGGTTGAGTTACTTCAACAGGTAGGACAGCCTCTGTTCCGAACATCATACAAAAGGGTGTTTCGCCGGTGGCGGAGGTTGGAGTTGTCCGGATGGCCCATAGAACTTCTGGAAGCTTCTCCGCCCACAAACCCTTGGCGTCGTCGAGCTTCTTTTTTAGCAATTTCTTGATTATCTTGTTTGCTGCTTCAACCTGGCCGTTGGTTTGGGGATGGGCGACAGATGCAAAACTCAACTTGGTGCCCAAGTTGGCGGTAAAGGAGATGAGTTCCTTGTTGTTGAACTGCGTGCCGTTGTCTGTAATGATTGTATGTGGGACACCATAGCGGCAGTAGATGTTCTTCCAGAGGAATTGAATTACCTTGGCGGTAGTTATTGCCGTCAGTGGCTCCGCCTCTATCCACTTGCTGTTGTAGTCGATGGCAACAATGATGTATTTGAACTGGCCCTTGGCGGTTTGGAATTTTTCCCATCAAATCGAGGCCCCACGCGGAGTGAATCCATGGGCCGATGATGACTGACAGCGGTTCTGCCGGTGCATGTGGGAGATCTGCAAACTGTTGGCATTTGTGGCAAGATCTCGAAATCCGCCGGGCGTCATCACCAAGTGTGGGCCAGAAGTAGCCCTGTCGCATTGTGCGGTTGGCCAAGGATCTGGCGCCCGAGTGGTTTCCATATTCTCCGCCGTGGATCTCTTCTAGGACAACCTTTCCCTCCTCCGGGGTGAGACAGCGGAGGTTGGGAGGGGTGAATCCCTGGCGGTAAAGCTTGCCATTCTGGATGTTATAGCGGGTTGCTCTACGTTTGAGCTGTCTCGCCTGGATCCTATCCTCCGGCAATGTGCCGCTGCGCTTGTATGCAATGATCTCGTCCATCCAGCTGGGACTGACCTCAATGCTGAAGATCTCCGCCAGGGTTTTTGTGATACTTGGTTTGTCAAGGCTTTCCACCCTTGTGTCCGCTGGACTTTGATGTGGTTGGGCGGTTGCCAGTCTCGCTAGTGAATCAGCTTTGGCGTTCCTTTCCCTGGGGATTTGTGTGATGGTGTGAAATTTTAACTTTTTAAGCAGCGTTTTGACGTACCCCAAATATGCCGCTAACTGCTTGTCCTTGGCTTGGAAGCTGTCGTTGACCTGGTTAACGACTAATTGAGAGTCGCTGAATATGTTGACGCTGTCAGCACCCGAGTCGATGGCAAGGAGTAGGCCGGCAATGAGTGCTTCGTACTCCGCCATATTGTTTGAAGCCTTGAAGTTGAATTTCAACGCGTACTCCGCGTTCAGCCCCCCGGGTCCTGTTAAGATGACTCCGGCGCCGTTGGCCTTGGCGCTAGCGGAGCCGTCCACATGCAGGTTCCAATCTGAGTGTGGAGTTGCTTCCTCAGCGGTTACCATTTCTGTTCCAGGCCCTGTCTCGGTACCGGGTTCTGGTTGACGCTCGGTGAGTTCAGCGATAAAGTCCGCCACTGCTTGGCCCTTCATGGCGGTTCTTGGCTTGTAGTCTATGTCGAACTCGCTGAGCTCAATGGCCCACTTGCTGAGGCGCCCCGAGTGTTCAGGGTTCTGCATCACTTGCCTCAGCGGTTGATTGGTTAACACATGGATTGTGTGAGCCTGGAAGTATTGGCGGAGGCACCTGGCGGCAACGATGAGTGCGAGGGCTAGTTGCTCTAAGTGAGGATACCTTGTTTTTGCTCCGTTCATGCCTCTGCAGGCGTAGAACACCGGGAGCTCGTCTTGGCCCTCCCGCCGGACAATGGCGCAGCTTAATGCCGATACTGAGACCGCTAGGTATATGAACAGTGTCTCTCCTTGCACAGGGACAGAAAGGAGAGGGACTGCCGCTAGGTATTCCTTCAGGCCCTGGAACGCCGCCTGACACTCTGGGTTCCAATTGATAATTTTCTTGTGAGTTGGCTTTTATGCTCTTAACTAGCATGTCGTCCACGTAGACCTCGATGATTTTTCCCAGATGCTCAGCGAACATGGCGTTCATCAACCGCTGATAAGTTGCACCGGCGTTCTTCAGACCGAAAGGCATGACATTGTAGCAGTAGAGGCCTTTGTCGGTGGTAAAGGTGGTGCATTCCTGGTCGCCGGGGTGCATCTTGATCTGATTGTATCTGGAGAACGCGTCCATCATGCTGAGGAGCTCATGTCCGGCGGTTGCATCGACTAGCTGATCGATACGAGGTAGCGGGAAACTATCCTTTGGGCATGCCTTGTTGAGATTTTTGAAGTCGACACACATCCGCCACTTGCCGCTGGGCTTCTTGACCATTACCAAATTGGAGATCCACTGGGGATAGATGACCTGGCGGATGAATCCAATGCCCTGGAGCTTGGCAACCTCCTCTCCTATTGCCTGGTACTTTTCCTCATCAAAGGCCCTCCGCTTCTGCTTGATGGGATAAAAGGAGGGTTTGATGGTCAGCTTATGAGTGATAATTTCAGGAGAGATACCTGGCATGTCCGCGTAGGACCATGCAAAGACGGCGGCGTTATCACTCAGGAATTGAGTGAGCTCTGCCGCCACCTCTGGGTCTAGTTGGACGCCTATGCGGATTGTCCGCTCAAGGTGCTCGTCGGAGATGCAGACAACTTTCAACGACGTGTCCGGGTTGACCGGCTCTTTCTTTACATATTTTTTCTCCTCATCTCTAGGGTCCTCGAAAATATTTGGGGGCGGTGCCTGGTTGCCCACTGTCAGGATCTCATGGCGGCGCGCCGAGCGCGCTATAGTCGTTGAATAGCATTCCCGAGCCAACTGTTGACTTCCTCTCACACAGCCCGTGCCGTTGGGTGTGGGGAATTTCATGAGAAGCATGTATCCGGCAATGATGCACTTGAGCTTGTTAAGCGCTGGTCGTCCAATGATGGCGTTGTACAAACTGAAACAATCGACAATAATGAATTCCGTATGCACCTCCGCCATGCATGGGCTAGTGCCAATAACCAGTCGCATGTAATCCGACCCGAGCGGTTGTGTGACATTGCCGGAAAAGCTGAGCAGTGGCTCGTGATCCTGGAGTAGTTTCTTGTTCCGCTTGAGATGGTCGTAGCAACTGCTGAAGATGACGTTGACAGCGGACCCGCTATCCACCAAGATTCTCCCCACATAAAATTTGCCCAGAATGGCGTCGACCAAGAATGGGTCGTCATGGGGTAAATGCACTCCGCGCTCCTCCTCCTCTGAGAAGGTAATAGGTTCCCAACCTGATCTTGGGAGTTTGGCGGATCTTTCGTAGCGGATGTTGCAGACTTCCTTTGGGTGATTAGCGCCTGCATAGCGCTTCCTTGCCCTGTGGGACATGCTAGTGATTGGGGCACCGCCGTCGATGGTGTTGATACGGCCCAAAGTCTCAATATTAGCGATCACAGGTGGCGGTTGGCGCACCTTGAACTGCTCCAATTTGCCATCACGGTACAAGGTCTCAACGGCCGTTTTGAGAGCATTGCAGCTGTTGGTATTGTGGCCGCTGTCCTCGTGGTATTTGCACCACTTGCCGGTGTTCCTGGGTTTACCCGTTTTTGGGTACTTTGGAGGGGGTGGCGGTGGGATCTGATCCTTGCACTGATTGTAGATGTCCTCATACGAGGCCGTGAGGACTGTGAACACTGCATACCGCTGCGAGGACTCCGCCTGCTTGTTGTGGTTATCCCCATGCGTTGGGCGGTTGCTCTTGTTGTAATGCTGGTCCCTCTGCCGCTTGTTCTGGTGGTGGCCCTGCGGCCACTCCCTCTTCTTGTCAATTAGAGGTGCTGAAGGGGTCTTGTTAGCGGTTTCCTGATGACTGGAGGATGGTTGTGTTGACTTTATTGGAGTTGCTGGAGGCGGTGGGGTTTCTCCATATGTAAGGAATTCCACCTGGGCATGGATGACCGCCTCACTCATGACGTGGTCATATACCGCATTAGGATGATTGTAGTTGAGGTGATAGAGGAATGGCCCTTTGAGGAGTCCCTGCTTGAAGGCCGCCAATGCCATTGTTTTGTCTAGGTCACGGCACTGAGACGCTGCCGCCCGCCACCTTGTGACGAAGGCCTTCAGTGATTCGTCCGCCCCTTGCTTGACGCCGAACAGCTGACTTGTGTTGTGATGTTCGACGGACAATAGGATGAACCGAGAGAGGAAGGCGTGTGATAGTGCATGGAATGAGTCAATGGACCCTGGCGGACACTTGAAAAACCAGCTCATCGCCTCACCGTCCAATGTTTCGCTGAACAAGTGGCACAGGGTGGCGTCATCAAATCCCTTGTTGTTGGTGACCTTTTTGAAGGTGTCCATGTGGACGAAGGGATCAGACGTTCCGCCGTAATGCGACATCTTTGGGGTTTTTGCATACGCTGGTCTGATAGCTTGCAGAATCGCAGCGGTGAAGGGCCCAGGTCTGGAAGCGAAAAGTGGATTCTGAGTTGGCGCTGGGGCGCCCGACTCCGCCCGGATCAACCTCTGCTCCAGTTGTTGCATCCTTTCCAATATCTGGGTGGTTGCATCGCCGGCGAAATAAGCCCGAACACTCCGCTGGACCTGCCTGCGCCTCGGCGCAGGCGGATTGCCTTCAGTCCTCGCCCTAGCTTCCGAGCGGTTGGTGTGCGGCAGTGATTCCGCCTCCTGCTCTAGCACTAGTTGGGGGATGGGCGGTGGTCCCATCCCCAATAACTCAGGTGGGTCTAGCGGTACCTGCATCTGTATGACTGGCTCTGGTACCAATGTGCCAGTGCCGGGTCGACTACACCTGGTGCTACGTGACTGTTCGCTTTGCGCTGGATTGGCGGTAGCTCCCAGCGTCCTCTTCAGTTCATCAAAACGTGACATCAGCGTAGCCAACTGTCTTTGGGCCTCAGCCTTCTCCTTACGCTCCTCCTCGCGTTCTCTGTTTGCCTTATGAAGATCCGCTAGTGCCAGCTCGTACATTGTGATGAGATCTTGGCCCGGCGGGCGGCTGCTGCTTGGATTTGCCTCAACGCCGGGGTTGGCCGGGGTTGTGAATAGTGCGCGGTTAACGCCTACCGCTGGGTCGGAGGGTTGGGGGATGGCGGAATGGTCTGCCTGCTCTTCAGCGTTTCCCCCGCTACCGTTAGTCATGGTGATTGTGGTGGGATGACCTTTTGTTCAAGGGTTTCCACAGACGGCGCCAATGTTAATGTCTAAAAGTTCGGCGGTAGCTGAACCTTTGTTAACGCTGATCCGGTGGGCGGATCGATACTTGTGATGCTCTCACAGCTTCCGCTGCCTGGGAAGTAAAATACAAAGGGGAGTCAGAGGGAGACCGTGCTGGGCGGTCTTCAACTCTCCGATGCCTAAGTTAGTCAATGTATTTATGTTGACAAAGTAACAGTAGGTAAGTATTGAATGCGTAATTAATGAGGAGAGAGGAGAGAACCTTTTATAGGTGAGGAATAAGAGGTTCTTCTCTTTGTTTTCGATGTGGGACTGAAGTGTTTCAGTTCCCAGCTCTGGGAGCTACTGACGCCATTTTGGTACGGCGCGTGGCGGCGCGTCGGCGGTGATCTGGGGGCGATCCGACGCTGAGGTTGTAGCCCGCCTGGCGGTGTACCTGTATGTCATTCCTTTGGTTGGAATTAGTACCTTTGGCGGTACAATGAGCGTGGCCCATTATAGCTAATTATGCTTGCAAATGTACATGTATGTACACACACTCACTACACTCACAACTCAGCAGAAGACTCAAACCAAAAGCATACTTCTATGTCCAAGCTAGGACAGCAACAACACCACAGCTTCGACGACTGTTACTTTGACCTGCACAATAACCCTTACACCATGGAATAGTGCACCGGGTTGAAACAACAAACCCGGTAAGATTTTGCAAGCTCGTATGAGTAAACCTAAATAACTGCAAAACACCTTTCCAACTCAAGGACAACCAATCAACACAAAGATTAATTCCGACATCAAAATCCTTTTCTTTTTAAGGAAAACACCGGTCACACCGTGACAATCAAAACATTTGAAATCTCAACAACAAAACCAAAACCATAGTAATCCTTGAATATAGTTTAATTCAGGAGATTAGATTAAAATCAAACAATAAGAATCATAGTAATTCCTGCATATAGTTTAGTTCAGGAGATTATCTTAAAATCAAACAATCGAAATGAAAAGGAAAATCATAGTAATCCCTTCATATAGTTTAATTCAGGAGATCACATTAAAATCAAACAAACGAAATCGTAGTAATCTCTACATATAGTTTAGTTCACGAGATTACATTAAAATCAAACAAAAGGAGAGAAAAAGAAAATACTTAACAAAATCAAACAACTCACGCTAAAGCTAAGAAATCACCCTTCAACTCCAAATAAACGATCACACGAAATGACTCTTTTTCAAAACTCGACATCCTTACCTCTTAAGGTAACATACATCACTAAAGTGATAAAATCATATTATTTCAACTCACACCATAATATGAAAATCAAGTCCCTCCTCGGACAATAAAAGAAAGAAACCACTTGAAACTCTCTTTTAAAAACATGTATTCATGAGTCACAAGTAATGTCACGCCAGGAATTTCGAATAAAGAAATTCGAATCTGAAATGCGATAACTTAACGAGCACAAGAAAACACTTAGAAAATTCTTCATTTAAATTAAGTGATAAAACAAACCGAGCTCACCAACATCAATACGGACTCGTTCTTTAGAGTCACATATTAATTTACAAAGAGTTTATAAATTAAACTGAACGACAATTCCATAAGTAAACACACTCACTACACAGTGGAAGAATAAAACTAACGTATACATCAACGTCCAAGGTACAACAGCAACCAACCCTCAGCTTCGATGATTGTTACTCCGACCTGCACAATAACCCATACACCGTGGAATAGTGCACCGGGTTGAAACAACAAATCCGGTAACCTTTTGCAAGATCGTGTGAGTAAACCTAAATAACCTCAAAAACGCCTTTCCGACTCGAGGACAACAATCAACACAATGATTAATTCCAACAACAAAATCTTTTTCTTTTTCTTTCTAGGAACACACATGTCACAACCCTGACAAATCAAATCATTCTAAATAAAAACCAGTAATCCCTGCATGAAAATTTAGTTCAGGAAATCACCAACGGTATACAAACCAAAACAATAGTAATCCCTGCATATAGTTTAGTTCAGGATATCACATTTAAAATCTAACAATTAGAATGACACAGAAAATAGATAAAGAAGTCAAACAACTCACACTAGAGTCGATGATCACCCATCAACTCCAAAAAAATGATCTCACAACATGACTCGTTTTCAAAACTCGACATCCTTAGCCCTTAAGGTAACATACATCACTAAAGTGATAAAAATCATATTATTTTCACTCACCCAAAATATGAAATCAAGTCCCTCTTGGACAATAAAAGAAAGAAACCACTTGAAACTCTCTTTTAAAAATGTGTATGCAAAGGCCTCATGTAACCCCGGCCTATGTTACTCCCATGCAATACAATGGCAGACAGACTAGAGCTCTAACTGAATCGTAACCTGTCACCTCGGCCGAGGTTCAGCCTTATGATAATAATTGCATATGTCACTACTGTGACCCGGATCCGAAAACATTTAAAGTCGTACATGACTCGACATGATACACTCATAACTCATGTACACTTTCAATACAATACAATCACCAATTACACAAAATGTTACATTCCGGTAAAGAGAAATTGCCCAAAACAATTACTTGAATAAAATCACAATTATTATGCATATCACAATGCCACACCATCAAGATATATATTTCACGTACATACATATATATATATATATATATATATATATATATATGTATATATATATATATATATATATATATATATACGTAGTCATCCACTCAGGGATGCCACTAATACCAACTATAGTTCACAATCACAAAAACATCAAGAAACTACTTTTTATACTTAAAACTAATTTTCTTACCAAGGAACCACAGTCATATGAACCATAGTCGATCGAGTTCATATCATTTAAAACAAATATTCATTTCCGAAAACGATTTGCAATTTATCACATAATTCCGAAGAATAAGTAAATTCGTTCGTAAATTAACCGCGTGAGATTTACTAATCTCTAACTCCTGCTGCGTCATCTCACCGCAGATAAGGGATTGAATACGCTCCGTCAATCATCTAAGTACAATATGATCTTAACTTAGTCCACAAATCGAAAACAATTATATTTCGAACTCCCATTTGCCCTAAAATTTTTAAAGTAATGCCGATTGAGGCAAAACTTCATCCGAGACCACCCGAGGTCTCTGGAATACTTATACGATCAACATATCAAAACCACAAGTCGATCGGACAGTCGAATCCTCACGGATCAAACATCGATCGAACCAAAAACCCTAAAACTTTGAAAATTCATAACTTGCTCATACGATTTCCAAAAATTACAACTATATATCGAAATGCTCGTATCAACGAGTAGATCACAATGAGGAGCAGAAACTGCTCCAGAGGTGGCCAGAAGCAGCTAGAAAGCGCCGCCACAAATGGTGGCAGCGCCGCCGCTGACCTCTGAATTGGGCGGCGAAACCTATATGCAACTAGTTCCCATAACTTGTACATCAACTTTCATAACTAGCATGTAATCTAAATCAAAGTGTAAGTGGCCGAAATGTACCTCGAAAGAAAGTAGAATCCTCCTAGAATCCGATTTGCTTGATTCTTCCTCCACACTTCAACTCGGTTCAAACCACTTGAGGAGCATGATCACCATCCTCAGAGGGTTCGAAAATGGCCGGTGGTGAAGCTTGGGGTGGCCGGAGGAGGAAGAATTTGGTGTTGACTCAAAATGGAGCTCCGATCAGAAAAAGCTTGCTGCACCGTGTAGCGGCGACGATAGGCCGAGTTGCTGCCACAGAAGGTTGCGCAAGGACTAGACGAAACGAATGCAAGTGGTTTCACGTCTAGAGGTGGCCGGACGGTGAAGAAATCGCCGGTGGAAGAAAAATAGCGATTTCCTGCGAGAGGAGAGAGAAGAGAGCTCGGGTTTCCGTTTTTGGAAACCTAAATATTTTCTGATTTTTTTTTCCAATTTTTCCTATATATCCCAAAATGGAAATTTTTTCCGATGGCCATAACTTCTTCATACGAACTCCGATTCTTGCGTTCCATATGTCCACAAACTCGTATCGACGCGCTCTACAACTTTTGTGAAGGAAATATTTACAGAATCCTAACGTATAAAAAGTCAACTCCTTTGACCCTTCGAAAATAAAACGTTTCGAGTAATTAATTGTCTGAAACACTTTCGCTCCACCCTCGAACAATGAAATCGTACCAATGAACACTATTAATTCCAGGAAATTCTGGGAAATTAATAATGAATTTTTGGGGTATTACAAGTAACCACGTGTTACCCCCATGACATACAATGGCAGACATACTAGAGCTCTAATTGAATCGTAACCAATCACCCGGCCAAAGGCTTGGTATCCCGATATTCCACTCCCAATCACTATTGTGACCCTGGGTACAAAGACCAAAACATTTAAAAAGTCACTCAAGACTCAAAATGTTACACAACCTCAACACTTTCCAAAACAATATAATTGACTGCAATAAATATTGTTTTCAAAGCTCAACCCCCATCTCAAAAACAATATAGAAATCAATTTCGAAATATTGTTTTCACCCCTTAAACCACCAGCACAATTTGACAAGTAAAACTCTAAAAAAACTCTCAAATACGAAACGTCAATAATATAATTGTTTCCATTCAAAAGAACCAAAAATCAATCATTTCCTTAGAAAATAAAATCACAACAATAGCAACATCGAATTCACAAAACATGATAATTCCACCTCATTACACAACTGCACCAACATATATATTCCATGTAAATATATAAATACACACACACACACACACACACACACACGTAGTCACCCGCTCAGGAATGCTACTAATACCAACTATAGTTTACAAATACAAAACCCGTGAAACATTATTTTTTGGACTAAATACTTGTTACGCCCTATACTTTGCTCCATAAAACAGTTTAGTCCAAAATTTTTAAATTAAATAGGTTGGTCTTTATTCTCTCTAATTCTCACACAACAGGTCCTAAAATGACTATTATACCCCTCCTTTTCTCTCTCTCTCAATCTCTCTCTTTTTTTTTTTTTTTTTTTTTTCTTGCTCTCTCTCCCCCTCCCCCCTTTTATTTTTTCTTGTTGTTGGATCGGTGATGTCGTTAAGCTTTGAATCGTTGGAAGACGCGAAGGCATGCCTTGATTTGTCGCCTGCTGATGAGCACGATGGCGGAGTAGGTGTCGCCGGTAGGGGGGCTCAGACTGATCTAGAATAGGGTAGGTGGATTCCAAATATGTCATCTCAATCTCTCCTTGAGTCTTCTCTCTCTTCTGTGTCTTTCCTTGATATGAATTCGACGAACCCATGGAAATTTTTTGGGTATGAGACAGATGTGAAATGAGTGGGGGAGTACGAGTGGTGAAGTGTAATCGGGCAAGAGAGGAGTTGTAGCGATTGTGTTGTTGTAGGTGATGAGTCTCCACGAAGAAGAAGGTTTGGTTGCCCAGAGAAAATTCTGGGTACCTGTGTATCGGCGTGTGGGCCATTTTCCGGTGTCGCCGGATGATGCGGAGGCAGGACCAGACTCGTCGGAGGCCCGTGAGTACACTAGTGGTGGAGGTGAGCTGCATGGTAGTGTGAGAGACCAGTCATGAAGGAGAGAGAAAATTCCAGATCCACTTTCTCTCTCTCCTCAAAACTTTCTGTCAAATTGAAACCCAGCAACTTAATTGCATGATTTTCATGTGAAGGAGATGAAAATCAAGAAGGAGATGTGAAGAAGATGAGCTGCAGGAGTTGCCAGAGCATTTGTGGGTCTTGTCATGAAGGCTATGGCGGAGGATCCTGAATCCCAGAGAGAGAGAGAGAGAGAGAGAGAGAAGCAGAAAAATAAATTTAAAAAGAGAGAAAAATTTAAAAAAAAAAAAATTGAGGGGTATAATAGTCATTTTAGGACCTAACTTGTTTAATTTAAAAATTTTGGACTAAACTGTTTTATGGAGCAAAGTATAGGGAGTAACAAGTATTTAGTCCTTATTTTTTATAATAAAACTTCATTTTACTTACGTATGAACTGTTGACGATCAAGTTCATATGATTTAAAACAAATATTTATTTCCGAAAATGATTTTACAATTTAATGATTAAACCGAACAATAATGTAACTCGGTTCATAAATAAACCACGTGAGATTTACTCACATCTAAATCCCGCTGCGTCTTCTCTTACAGCCGAGATAAAGTATAGAAACACACTCCGTCAATCACCTAAATAGAATAAGGTCTTAACTCAGTACACGATTTAAAACGAAAGCGGTTACACTTTGAACCGATCATTTGAACCCAAAACCGAAGATCTCGTCTATCGTGACAAAGCTTCCTCCAAGACCTCCCAAGATCTTCGAAACAATTCTAGGATCAGTTTCTCAAAATTACAAGACGATCCAGTGGTCGGATCCTCACATATCGCAAACCGAGAAAACTGAAATTACGTAAATCTAGAATGCTTCAATTTATCACAATATAACCTCATGATATATCTACAAGCTTGTACGACAAATAGGTGACAACCATGAAAACAGAACCCAAAAACTTGGCCGGATGCGCCGCCATCAGTGGTTGAGCATGGGGTTCACGCGAGGCCAGCAACCCCCAAATTGGGTGGCGAGCTAAAATCTTCTTCTTAACATGTACAAAAACTTTCACAACTAGCACAAAGTCTGAATCAAAGCCAATTGGCTGGAAAATACCTCAACAACTCAAGAAATCAGAAAATTTCCAGTTTTCCGATGTGCTTCGATTCTTCCTCCTCGCTTCAAATTGGTTCAAGCCACTTGGTGAGCATGATCAGCGTCTTCTGGGGTTTCCAAAATGACTTCTGGCGCAGCCTGGGATGGCCGGACGGCGAAGATATCAGCGTTGACCTAAAACTAGGTTTAGGATCGAGACTTCCTTGCTGCGCCGTGTAGCGACTGAGATGGGCGGAGATGCTACAACAGATCGACAGAGGAGGAAGAGATGAAGTGAATGGGATCGGTGGCACGTCCAACGGTGGCCGGATGGTGGAGTTATGGCCAAACGAAGATTTTCGTTGATTTTCAGTTTGGGAGAGAGAAAAGGGGTCCGATTTCTACTTTCAGAAATTTAGGGTTTTCTGAAAAATTACCCAAATTTTTCTATTTATATATCCCTAAATGGTAACTTTTTCCGAATGCCATAACTTCCTCGTACGAAATCCAATTTTCGTGTTCAGCATGTCTACAAACTCGTATTGATGCGCTCTACGACTTTCGTGAAGGAAGTTTCCACATAATCCTAATGTATAAAAAGTCAACCCTTGAATCAAAGCTTTCTGAGCGAATAATTTTCTAAAAAATCATCAGAAATTAATAATAAATTTTCGGAGTATTACATTCTACCCTCCTTAAAGAAATTTTGTCCCAAAATTTAAGCGCACTACCCAACAATCAGGTATGGCTAACTCATCCTCAAATCCAATCCTTGTTCCCCAGCAAGTAATGCTCTCGTCATTAAGCCTCCACAAGATCTTGAACAAGTTGATTTCCCTCGATCCAGGTTGCTCTGTAGTCCCGTCTAGACTACAAGCCGAACATCAACAATGGTCGCATCAACATTCCTTCCAACTGTATCACGATCAAACACACTGGATCCCTTGTAGTTTTCATCTCCATCATAGGTACATCAATATGTTCCACATAACAGGAAAGACTAGGAGATAACGCAAACCCAAATCCCAAATCTCCACCTCCCACCAAAATCGCAACAGGTTCAGCTGATCTTAGTCTTAACTGCACTTTGAAGTTCAAAACAAATGCCCTCAACACAACCTCTATCACTTAATTCACCCGATCAGTCCGTCACACAATCTGCGGATAAAATGCTGCACCCGTAGTTCGAGTGACCCACGTGGCATTCTAGGATAGTCTCAAAGCTTCGAAACGAAACTTGCCTAGATCCACAAATGATATCGGCACCCTACCTATTATCACGACACTGGTCATCCTCACCACACCACTTAGTGGTAACACGACCATCTCCTAGATTTCACCCCCGTACACAATACAACGACGACTCTGTAACTATTGCTCTATACACAAAATACACAAGAGTCCAGACTCCTATCATCACAACATTATCCGTATCACTTCACTGATAATGCAACTCTACAACTACAAGAATTTGAAAACGAAACTTGCAATTCAACCCAAATCAACAATACAACATTTTTTTCATAGTCATCACTTCTCAAAGTCACAAAAGTCTTCCATATACCAAAACCACACAGAAAACTCATTCATAAAAACCAATAGAGCATGCATCACGACTCAATAAATGTTCTACTACCTCAGAACACAAAATCAGGCTAAGGTCTAACCTCAACCAACCCACACATATATCATCACATGACATTACACTCACACAATCAAACTGGTAGAGAATCTCTACCATTACAACAAAGAAGGATGTCTCACGCAACTTACCACTCATAACAACACTCTAAAATAGAAATCACACGCAAGAGTCTAACCACAACAGTAGGCAAAATTCAACACAAAACAAACATAACAAAAGGAGGTACACTAGTGTTACACATTACACTAACATGAAATTAAGATTGATAAGGTACATTTCACACCTGAACTTCGCTAACTAACAGCAAACACACTAGCCTGCCCTATGAGGCAACTATCTCTGCTGTGTCCCCTGGCCACTATCTCGAGGTCAGGTACACTCTCTGGCTAAAAGGTTTGTCTGGCGACATCTATAGCATACTCTGCTCTTCGCCTTCGAGCACACACTGGCTGGATGGCCCGCAACTCCGCAGTTGTAACATCTCAATGGCATAACCTGCCGAATAGGTATGGCCCTACCAGGTTCAGCTGCAACTTCAGTTGGAGCCTGCTGATGAGTCCTCTACCTCTTCTAGGACCCACCCTGAGTACCTAGCGCACTACTGCTCTCCGCAATTGCCTTTCCATTTCCTTGGGAATCCCCCATAGTAGTCATATCCCTTTGAGAAGTCAAAAGTTCATGCTCAAATACCAAAGCACTAGCAAAGATAAGTGTCACAGTAGGCAACTGAAAAGGAGCCACCCTATCTCTGATCACCAGGTTCAGTCCCCGTTGGAACTTCCGAGCCAAAGACACTAGATCCATCGACCTAACAAACTAATACAACTATGAGAACCGGGCCTCATAGTCCCTGACACTCATAGTCCCCTGAACTAGAGTAATGAAGTCATTCTCCAATCTCTCCCTCACTGAAGTAGAAAGGTACATGTCCCGAAAGAGTTCCACAAAACCCTTCCAAGTCATGGTGGATATATCCCTAGTCCTCAGTACAAAATCCCACCACCATACGGCCTCACCCTGGAGGAGGAATGTAGCTGTAATCTTCTTCTCCATGTCGGTACAAACGACCATATCATAGTAGGTCTCCATGTTCTCGATCCATTGATCGGCCATCAAGTAATCTGTACCACCCTGAAATGCCACTGCCCCCAGACTAATGACCTCCCTAGTCAGTCTAGTTAGGTGAGTAACATCAACTGTCTCAACAATAGGTTGCACCACCTCTTTCTCAAGATAGAACTCCTCCTGAGAGGTAACTATGCTTCTACCCCTGGTCCTGTCTCTCTGAGGATTCATCACCTAAGGAGCATAACAACACTTGGTTAACACTTGTATAAAACCTAAACACATGAATAAGTCATATACAAGAACCGCATTAACCAAGATACTAACACAAGGAGGATACACTTCTATAAATACAATCCCCTAAGTCTAACAAGAGTTCAATCTAGAGGTTCCCATTCCTCAAAGACTACAACTCAAGAAGCTACACAAAGCTCCTACACTTCACCTACAGAGCCTACCTATGCTCTGACGACTTAACGTTCTAGACGACACTTAACACTCTCACATACCCCATGACTATATCAATACCGAAGAGTATATAATGGGGATCCGTTGCAGACGGGGCATCACTCGAGTAGTACAGACTATCACCAAATATGTATCTTACGATCTGATACCAAACTGTCACGCTCCGAATTTTAAATAAAGAAATTCGAATCCGATATGCGATGATTTAACAAGCACAAGCAAACACTTAGAAATTTTTTCATTTAAACTAAGCAACAAAACAAACCGAGCTCACAATGTTAATACAGACTCGTTCTTTAGAGTCACATATTATATTACAGAGAGTTTACAAATTAAACTGAACAACAATTCAATAAATAAACACACTCACTACACTCACTACTCAGCGGAAAACTCAAACCAAAAGCATACTTCTACGTCCAAGCTAAGACAGCAAAAACACCTTAGCTTCGACGACTGTTACTCTGACCTGCACAATAACCCCTACACCATGGAATAGTTCACCGGGTTGAAACAACAAACCCGGTAAGCTTTTGCAAGCTCGTGTGAGTAAACCTAAATAACGACAAAACACTTTTCCGACTCAAGGACAACCAATCGACACAAAGATTAATTCCAACATCAAAATCCTTTTCTTTTTACGGTGTGTTTGGATGAGAAAATTTTAAAATCCGTAGGAATTTATAAATGATGGAATCTTTAACTCCATCAATCTAAAATTCCATTAATTGCAATTTCTATTGTTTGGTTGCATCTATTTAGGATTTGAAATGTGTAATAAATTAAGAAAGTTTAAAACAAATAAAAAGATAAAATAGAAAAAAGTCTTGTTTTGGAAATAAAAATTAAATAATGCAAATGAATTCGTAAATGACACCTATTTTGGTGGAAATTGAAGTGAGAAATTTAAATAACGAATTCCTTCATTTTTTTCCACAGAGAAATTTAAAATTTCCAATCTGATAATGCCAAACGAGAGAATTGGCTTTTAGGAATTATGAAATCCTCACTTTCAATTAAATTTCATCATTTTTTCCCTCATCCAAACACACTCTTAAGGAAAACACCAATCACCACCGTGACAACCAAATCATTTGAAATCTCAACAACAAAACCAAAACCATAGTAATCCCTGAATATAGTTTAATCCAGGAGATTACATTAACATCAAACAATAGGAATCATAGTAATCCCTGCATATAATTTAGTTCAGGAGATTATCTTAAAATCAAACAATCAAAATGAAAAGAAAAATCATACTAATCCCTGCATATAGTTTAGTTCAGGAGATCACATTAAAATCAAACAAACGAAATCATAGTAATCCCTGCATATATTTTAGTTCAGGAGATTACATTAAAATCAAACAAAAAGAGAGAAAAAGAAAATAAATAAGAAAATCAAACAACTCACGCTAAAGCCAAGAAATCACCCTTCCAAATAAATGATCACACGAAATGACTCGTTTTCAAAATTCGACATTCTTGCCTCTTAAGGTAACATACATCACTAAAGTGATAAAATCATAACTCACACCATAATATGAAAATCAAGTCCCTCCTCGACCAATAAAAGAAAGAAATCACTTGAAACTCTCTTTTAAAAATGTGTATTCATGAGTCACAAGTAACCACGTGTTACCCCCATTATATACAACAGACTAGAGCTCTAACTGAATCGTAACCAATCATCCGGCCAAAAGTTTGGTATCCCGATATTCCACCCTCGGTCACTACTATGACCCTCGGTACAAAGACCAAAATATTTAAAAAGTCATTGAAGACTCAAAATGTTACACAACCTCAACACTTTCCAAAAACAATATAATTGACTGCAATAAATATTGTTTTCAAAGCTCAACTCTCATCTAAAAAACAATATAGAAATCAATTTCGAAATATTTTTTTCACCCCTTAAACCACCAGCACAATTTGTCAAGTAAAACTCTCAAATACGAAACGTCAATAATATAATTGTTTCCATTCAAAAGAACAAAAAATCAATCATTTCCTTAGAAAATAAAATCACAACAATAGCAACATTGAATTCACAAAACATGATAATTCCACCTCATTACACAACAGCACCAACATATATATTCCATGTAAATATATATATATATATATATATATATATATATATATATATATATATATATATATCTGTGTGTGTGTGTGTGTGTGTGTGTGTGTGTAGTCACCCGCTCAGGAATGTTACTAATACCAATTATAGTTCACAAATACAAAACCCGTGAAAAATCATTTTTTATACTAAAACTTCATTTTACTTACCTATGAACCATTGACGATCAAGTTCATATGATTTAAAAGAAATATTTATTTCCCAAAACGGTTTTACAATTTAACGATTATCGAACAATAATGTAACTCAGTTCATAAATGAACCACGTAAGATTTACGCACCTCTAAATCCCGTTGCGTCTTCTCTTACAGCCAAGATAAAGTATAGAAACACACTCCGTCAATCACCTAAATAGAATAAGGTCTTAACTGAGTCCACGATTTAAAACGAAAGCGGTTACGGTTTCAACCGAGCATTTGAACCCAAAACCGAAGATTTTGTCAATCGCGACAAAACTTTCTTATAGGTTTCCCAAAGTCTTCGGAACACTTCTAAGATCAATTTCTCAAAATTATAAGACGATCTAACGATCGGATCCTTACGGATCACAAACCGAGAAAACTGAAATCACGTAAATCTAGCATGCTTCAATTTATAACAATATGATCTCATGATATATCGACAAGCAGGTGACAGCCATGCAAACAGAACCCAAAAACCTGGCTGGACGCGCCGCCATGTGCTGCCTTCAGTGGCTGAGCGTGGGGTCCACGCGCCGCCGTCGACCCCCAAATTCGGTGGCGAGACCTATGCCAAAATCTTCATCTCAACATGTACAACAAATTTCACAAATAGCACAAAGTCTTAATCAAAGTCAATTGGCCGGAAAATACCTCAACAGCTCAAAAAATCGGAAAACTGGTGCTTTGATTCTTCCTCCACGCTTCAAAATGGTTCAAGCACTTGGTGAGCATGATCATCATCTTTTGGGGTTTCCAAAATGACTGGTGGCGCAGCCTGGGATGGCTGGACGGCGAAGATATCGGCGTTGACCTAAAATTGGGTTTAGGATCGGCACTTCCTTGCTGAGCCGTGTAGAAGCTGAGATGGGCGGAGATGCTACCACATATCGACGGAGGAGGAAGAGATGAAGCGAATGGGACCGGTGGATCGTCCAAAGGTGGCCGGACGAATATTTTCGGCAATTTCCGATCGGGGAGAGAGAAAAGGGGTCCGATTTCTATTTTCAGAAATTTAGGGTTTTCTGAAAAATTACCCAAATTTTTCTATTTATCCCAGAATGGTAACTTTTTCTGAAGGCCATAACTTCTTCATACGAACTCCGATTTTCGCATTCCACATGTCCACAAACTCATATCGATGCGCTCTATGACTTTCGTGAAGGAAGTTTCCACATAATCCTAATGTATAAAAAGTCAACCCTTGAATCGAAGCATTCCAAGCGAATAATTGTTCGAAATAATTTTGCTCTACCCTCGAACCACGAAATCGTACGAATGACCAACTTAATAATTTCTGAAAAATCATCACAAATTAATAACGAATTTCCGGGTATTACAAAAGTCTAATTTGCATCTTTTAAGTGACCACACGTATTCCTTTCCACAAATGATTGATTATTGAGATCTATCTTGAGACATATGTTCACCTCCACGTTCTTCTTGCCCTAATTAAGTAGTTTTAAGTCCAAAAACTATGACCTATTTTGAATGTAATCCGGACGAAATTTTTTGTTAATTGCGGTCCAGTGACTAGACATCCATAACAATATTACTCAAAACAATCAATAATTTATGAGTCAATTAATTGAGAGTTAATGTTGCTTTTCAATTAATTTGGTATTCATAAAAACCATGCCAATTATGATATGTCATCATCACAACAAAACCCTTAATTGATGCATCGTCATTAAAAAAAAATTATAACTTAAATAAAATGATTGTACCTTACCATCATTTTTGTACACCCTATATATATCTTGTCTCTTTTCTTCTTCTTTATTCTCATCACTTTCTTCTTGTTTTTACACCTTCATTATAGAATTGTCATGTTGTTCAACTTCATTATACAATCAAATAGATATTTCAGATGGGTATACATAAGAAGATTTCGATCCATCTCAAGAGGTAATATTCTACATTTTGTATATCTACCTTTGCACCTTCAAATAAATCCTACAATGGAGAGATATTCTGGAAAGAGAGATGCATTTTTCATATCTTAAGGGAAAGGCAAGTTGCTATGGTTTTTTTTTTTCAGTACCTTTCGATTAGGAACAATGTTAAAACTAAGTTGCTCTTTTTTCATTACCTTGTGCATAGATATGTTTGCAATTTTGATACCTATTACAAAGGTAATTTCTTAATGGGAAATGCAAGCTGCAATGATTTTTTTTTTGTACCTTTTTATTAGAAAGCATGTTTAAATTACCTTGCTATTTTTTCTTTAGCTTGTGCATAAACATTTGCACTTTTCATACCTATTACAAAAGTAGAGTATTGTTGGTTTCTTTTTCCTTGCCTATTAAGTAGGAATAATATCAAAACTCGACCATGGACTAGTCTATTACTATATCTCTAAGTATTGTTGTGTCAACGACGCTACTTAGTTTGTCTTATTTTTTCTTTTTTGACTCTGTGATATAGATTTGAGAATTTATTAACCTTTCATGTAGGTATACATGCTATGTTTACATAGACTGAGCTGCCATATTATTTATTATAATTTCCTTGAGTAGATTTTATGAAAATTAAAAATTTAAATATTAAAACTGAAAACAAAGTCTCCAACAGATTTGAGGGACCCTTTGGGTTCGTGCGTTTGCGGTGCAGTGGATTAGTCTCGCTTTGCCTGGCTTTCGCCGCAATGTCGGTGCAGGTGTCCTGACGCTGGGATACTGACAGGACCGCCCCCGGATTCCACCTTGGAATCCGAAGTGGACCTGTGTAGACCAAATAAGAGAAAGATTCTATCGAAAATTTGACGTAACCTCCCCTAAAAATGGACTGCTCAAAAACCTGTAAATCAACAATACACTTCTAATATCATAAATCTCCAATAACTCCCAAATATGACTCCTTGTCTCTCACAAAATCAACTTTCACTAATCAAAGAATAGATAAAACAAAGTGTCTCGTCCAATATTTACATGCAATTTCAATAGACCTCAATTTACTTATGGCATCTCAAAGCTCCTCTAATTAACATAAGAACAACTACTAAGTAAACTATACGACTGATGTCAGAAGATCAAGAAGATCAAGTGGATGCATGCCCTTGACGTGGATATTGATCCGACCTCTGCAACGCTAACCTGGGCAAAACAGAAAAAAACCAAAGAGCCCCGAGAAAATCATAGAAAACGTGAGACAAGCTCAGTGAGAGGATAAAAATAATTGAATAGTTAAAATACTTTCCCAAAAATCTTATTTTCCTTAAAATCATTTTTTTCTTTCGTAAACCTTTGGCATGCAATTAATCACTTATAGTAAAAAGACAAGTTCAAAAGTTATAAGTCACGAATACTTTCAAATACCAATTTATAAGATAAACCTGTAACAAGATAAACACTTTGCTTTAGTAAGGTCTCAAGAAACCTGAAGGTAATAACTGGGGAGTAACTCGAAACTTGCTTGCAAGGGTAACTTAGTCTAGGGCATCTTGCATACTTCTAAAACTGAAAAGCATTACCAAACTTGTACCCAAAAACTGGTCATACACCTACAAGGATCTAAATCAAAATAGGCAGAGCGTGGCGGACAACTGGTCATACACTCATGTCGAGCGAACTCAACATGAGCAGAGCGGGGGAGGGGGAAGAACTGGTCATACACCTGTGCGCATCAGGCAGAGCGGGGGAGCTGGTCATACACTTGTGCGTCCGCCGGTACACAAGCAGAGCATGAGGGTATACGTGCACGTAACCGGAAAACTGATGAAGTATCGCTGTTTCTTGCTGAGGTTGGGTACTCGTAAGGTAAGTTGAAATCCAATTTACTTTGTCAAAATAGAAGGTTATTTCTTTTCGTATACGTAACAACATTTAAAACTTCATATCTAAAAGATCATTTAGAAAGGTTCTTTCTTTCCCAAAAATAAGCAATTTACTTCAAACGTAAATTTTAAAATTTCATCATGACCACAACAATTAATTTACGAGAAATCACAATAAACTTCTTGAATATTAAATAGATAATTAAAGAAATCAAATATCAAGAATTGAAGTAATTGCATGCATTTCTTTAAAACAAAGTCCAACTCACAATGAAGGGTGACTAGGTGAGTCCCGTCTCGGGAATGTCCACGGAAGTTTGCTCAACCGGATTACCTAGCCAATAATAATTTATAAATAAATTAAGCTCAATTCTGATAAACTAAGTAAAGAAACGTGAATGCATCCTAGCAAATCGTATCCTCTCTCTGACATAATGTCACCCAAGTCTTCCTATCATCAAATACTCATCTTAAGTCTCTTCCACTAGCTTCTCTCCAACTCCAACACCTCCAAAAACCATTTTTCCCAATTTATTCCCAACACCAAATTCTAATTTCTCATCCAAAATTCAACAATTATACTTGGGCTAGTAATAACACATCCTAGGAAACATAATAATGCTCAAAAACACTCAAAATGGCCATGAAAGGCCGCCGGAGATGGCGGAGCCGCAGTGGCTCATGGTGGCCGGAATCCCAACTTCCAAAATCTTCAAATATATATGCAATATTATACTCAAACGAAAGCCCATGAGATTTTGAATGACTTTATACCTTGGGGTTTCTCCAAAAAGTCGACGGTTTGGCCGGAAATCGGGAAATTAGCCGAGAATTATCAAACCTTCTCTCCTTCGATTCGTTGCACACAAGTGAAATTAAATTATGAAACTTATATGGATAGAAAGCCCATGAGGAGAGGAAGAGGATGGTGTAAAAAATTTGGCCGGATTTGGCCGGAATCGGCGCCGGCGACGGAAAAGGTGAACGGTGGTGGGTAGAGCTCGTTCTTGCACTCTCTCTCTCTCTCCTTGATCTCGTTCTTACGTGAACATGGATGGGGGGGGGGGAGGATCTGATCTAATAAAGCTAGGGGTGAGACGAAATGACCAAAATACCCCTCACACGAAAATACTCATAACTTCCTCGTTATAACTCCGTTTAACGAACCGTTTGCGCCTACACTCTCGTATTGTCGTGCTCTATTTTTCCATGCTAAGAAAATAATTTTTGAAACTCTATAAAAATAATTTCCTATTAAGAAGGCTAATTTAACGATACGATGAATTGAAATATCTAAATGCAATGCAAATAAATTAAGGGAAAGTATTTCCGGGTACGGGGTGTTACAGATACCACTACATGGGTGTGTGAATTACTAACAACTAACCCGATCAAAAAAAAAAGTCTCCAAATTATGAGATTTTGATTTATTTCCTTTATTTACCTTGAGGGGCAAAATGGACAACGAAAAAAATAGTTGGACAGCAATTAAAAATAAAAAAGGGGTGCGGCTATTGCCACCCTACCATTTTCTTTGTTCACCCTACTTGCTCATTACACCTTACATTTTAATTTCAATTATTAAATTTACTTATGTAACCCATTTCTATTTCCAAGAATATCCTTATATGACATATCTAATTAAAAGAGATTTTTTTTTAATGAAAATCTCGCAGTTAATTTGTACCAATAAAAAAATTATAATATATTAAAGTTTCGTAACAAAATCATAATCTAATTTACTTCCTTTTTTTTAATTTTTTCTTTCTACTTCAATGTTCATCTATTTCAATCTATGTCAAAAGATTAGTTAGTTAACAACTATGACTCTATGAGCGATGAAGAAGATATTGAGATTTTTCTTTCGTGTTTTAAATTTTTACTTTCGGTGTTCACAAAAGGTATTGCAAAGATTTTGTGTAGTTAACACTAATGATTTTGTGAATTAAATAACGAATTCATGATGAAGAGGTAACAAAAAAAGACAAAAAAAATAGTAATAAATGGAAATTTGGGTGGAGAAGATGAAGATTAATGTTATCCAATGAGAAATTAAGTAATCTTTCTATTTAATTCATTGATTATTTTTTTTATTTTTCCTTACAAATTTGGATTTTAGAAAATTAATGTACTTAGTAGTCATTTTACACTTGGATAATATAGTCTTTCAATAATTCAAATGTTTGTAGGGTGAACTAAGAAAATGGTAGGGTGGCAATAGACGCACCCATAAAAAAGTGGCCGGATTTTGTAAAATTGGTGTAGCAAATTAAACCTTGATTAAAATACCTCTTACATTAGGTTTTAGAAATTAACTACCTCGTCTTTGGTCAATTCTATCAAATTAACTAATATTTGGTCCATTATAAAAATTTGCATGCATGTTAGAGGATTAAACTCTCTCACTGACAACAGAATGAATAAAGGACTACAATAGTACAATAGTAGCCTACCAAACAATGGCCAAAAGCAAATGAATCATACGTACAAACAAATGTAGACCACATATACTTTCTTAAAAGTTTGATCTAAGAAAAAGATTAAAGGTCACGTCACATCAGTTTGGTGGATATCTATCTCATCCCTAATTGGATGCTTAGAGAGTGTCTCAATTTGAATTGGTTATGGTATGTTAACGATTTTCACATATATTCTAATTCATGTATTATTCATAACTTTGAGTTATATTACCATTTCGACAATCATTGTAGTAACTAGGAAAAAGTCTTCGTTAAGATATATAAGATCCTCATCAGAATAAAGTTGATTCTCATTTTGAGAAATTGAGTCCTAAAAGTGGTTACTGTATGTATATCATATGTTAACATATTGTAAAATTTATCTTATTTTGTATATGTTTTGTTTTTTCGTTTTTTATTATTTTTTTTAAAGAAATTTTTACTTCATGTATCTTCTCTTTTTTGTTTAATTAAATTTTATTGATTTTTACAGAATTAAAAAAAAAATATTACTTTTTTTTGGGTCTGAATAAGAACTTCATTAAGCCACAAGGGCGAGAAAAAGCGAACTACAACATAAAGAAGAGGAAGCTAGGAAAAACAACTAAAACAACAGCAAGCTAGAGCTAGAAAGAAAGATACGAAAGCAGGACAAGATTCAAGGAGGCCCAGGGAGGCCGTCATTCCATTCTGGAAATCAGAGAGATTGGTGGGGGCCCTGCCGGCCTGCTCGCCCAATCTTGAGAGCTAGCACAACCTCAGCTTTGCAAGATTACTTGCTTAAAACTTAAA
Organism: Rosa rugosa; assembly: GCF_958449725.1. Taxonomy (NCBI): domain Eukaryota; kingdom Viridiplantae; phylum Streptophyta; class Magnoliopsida; order Rosales; family Rosaceae; genus Rosa; species Rosa rugosa. Next base: position 11,821,549 of record NC_084825.1, read on the forward strand.
ATATCAACGGGGCTAAGTATTTCACTACTTAATTGTTGACGAACTCTTTGATTCTTGAAATTAGGATTTCAGTTTGCGCTTCCGTTTGCGGATCCATGTCCACAGCAATCTTGTTAAGATAAAAGCTGTGACTCACCCCAGTGCTAATCAGGAGCTCCACATTCTTACCAGCCTTCTTCATGGCCTCATAGTACTCCATCTCAGTGTCCACCATGATGTCTCTCTCTGCCACGCACACAAGGAACCGCGGCAGCTGCAGACTTTCCAACGGTGGTGCGCCGGAACCCATCGGACACGTAACCGGATGGTCCTTGGTGGACCCCACCGGCAGTGCAAAGCTCAGGAACTTGTCCACCATGTCTAGAGTAAGCATAGGTGACTGTGGCTGTTCCAGCTCTGACCTGCTCCTCGATGACTGGACAAAACCAGGGTGGATAAGAATCCCGCCGGATAATTTCGCCGGACTCAAATCCAGCTTCCCTGCTCTTGCAGCCACTTCATGGACTATGTTTCCTCCTGTGCTATCCCCCAGGAGGTAAACACGGTTAAAGTCTGCATGGTCGTTGAACCATGGTTCATATGAATCACCTCGAGCCAGGGACCGGAGCCAGAGGAGAGCAGAGAAGCCATCGTCGATCGGAGCCGGGAGACGGTGCTCCGGTGCGAGGCGTAGATAGACGGAGACGCATATGGCGTTGGCTGCACGTGCGAGGTTTGTGTACATGTGGTAGTACATGTACCAATCTGCTTGGCTAATGCAAAAGCCGCCTCCATGGAAGTGGAGAAATATGGGCAGACTCTCACAATCCTCCGGCTTTCTCTCAGGTAAGTAAATTCGAACTCGAAGGCCGGACGTTTCATCGATGACCATGTCTTTTGTCGCAACTCCGTCGATGAACTCAACGTGCGGTGGGACTGGCTCTGTCATGAACTTGACGTCAGGGGGTCCCGTCCATGTCCGGTCGACTGATCCGTCGTCAAAGAGCCTAAGCCAACCGGAAACCTCATCGACCACTTTCTTTTCTTGGACCATGATTAGTTTCAGTAAGCTTTTGGTGGGAAAATGACCTATGGAAAATGCTCCATTATAAAGAGAGAGTCTGGGATAGATCGAAAATGCGCAAGCGTCCCCATCTGTCTGGCCATGTAGGGCATCTCGGAACTAATCAAAATAAAGTCTTCTAAACAGAAATAATGAAACGAAGACATCGATCACCTACTTCTTCTTTTTCTAATTGGGGTCGAAAGGGAGTCGCAAATTTTTGAATAAAGTAAGACTCAATGACTAAACAAGTAAACAGACCTTTGCTGGACTTGCATACGATTTCCTTTTTGATGCGCGTGGTGCACGTGGACACATTTGGAGTAATGTATGACCCTATATATGATTACACAGATGGTACCAAAACTTTCAATATATATCCGATAATTTTCGAACGGTGAATCTCCTAGATGCTAATCTTTATTTATTTTAGTTCGAGCCAATTGTGCGTAAGAAAATTACATGTAACTTAGACATACACATACATGAAAACACATGCATGCTTTTATAATCAATCTTAGATATGAGATCGAGATATGAACATACCTGGAGAAGTCATCCAGAATGATGAACAAGCTCAGTCTTCTGCTCTGTACAAACTCCTTATGAAGTTTCTAATGGGGTAGACGGTTTTCTTGCATATTTAATTTGTAAGAGCAGGGACTAGCTTAATATAGGTGTTTTAAGATTGAATTCCATCTATTAGGGAATGTCAATCATCTTCTAACATATACCAACTTAATTGGTTAAAGCATTAATCTTTTTTTATGCCAATAATAAATTGTAAGTAATTAAGTTACATTCTGATAAATCTCTATAATTTATGATTAATATCACGAATTAATTTTTGGTTTGAGCTAATATTTGTGCGTATACAAAATGAACATTATATTAATATGAATTTTTTTTTTTAAATTTTTTTATGAGATAAATAATGGCTCTATTCAGATCTCCATATTTACTATTTGAACATCCTTTAATATTTTTGTACATCAAATTTTCAATTTTGCCCACATTCTTTTTTTCACTTCCCACCTCCTCCACCTCTCTCTGCGATGTCATCACCAAGCTTCTGACATTATTTTCTTACAAATAATAAAGTAGCAAATTAGAATAAAGTAAGACTCGATGACTACTTGGACCTTTTGCTGAACTTGTATAGGATGTTCCTTTTTGTAATGCACGTGATATATGCAGGTCAATACTATTGGACACAATTACATCCTTAAATTTAAGATCCTGTATATCCTGAACGGTTCACGTGGTTCCTTTTATACATTTTTTCTTTAATTCAAATCTTTCTTTAGACATGATTAATCATACAAATATAGTTTTATTACCTAAGAAATACAGATTTGTTCAAGTAAAACTCTATTTTGTGTTTGGCCCAAACTCTAGATTACTTAATCTAGTGGTAATATGGTTACATTAGAAGGATCTAGATTTCTATTCAATGTACGATTACTTTCCTTGTATGATTGAAATTCTATGCATTGTAATCCTCTATATAAAGAGGCTCCTATTATCAATGAGAATACACAGCGATTTTCTCTCAATTTCTGATTTCCTAAAACATGTTATCAGCACGAAGCCCTAACCCTGAAACAAATAGCTAAACCCTAATTCAAGAAGCTAAAAACCTTGAATCCGAATACAAAACCTTGAAGCCTTTTCTGTCTCCACCTCAAACCTTGAAGAAATCAATCCCAGGAGCCCAGAACCGGCGGCAGATTCACCGGAACCGGCCGGAAAAGCTTCGAACCGGTCTCCAGAAAATAAAAATAATCTCTGACCGGTTCACATAGTTCCAGGTCACCTTCCACCTTCATAGTTGGGCAATACTGGCATCAGAGCTCCGGAATCCTTCACCAGAAATTTCAATTCCAGAACCGGCCGGAAAGTAACTGAACCGGCCACCGGAATTGCAGCAGACCCCTGAACCGCCTCGTCCAGCACCCTCGGCAGTACC